>NW_006209847.1:629791-678637 GCF_000334495.1 Tupaia belangeri chinensis | reverse complement strand
CTGCAGGACTAAATTTTCTGAAAGTCAAAGCTAGGATCTTATCCTAAAAATAGCTGAATTATAATACAGATTGAATCCCCAATTAAGCAGGGTGCTTCCAGTGAAATAAGAACATTGTGAAATAATACGATTCTAAAAATGGAATGGGGACATTAGGGCACATCACACTGAAAATGGGGATACCAAACTCCTGAATTATGCCATGTTTTCCTTGTCAGAAGAGGTTATCCATGCATAAATTGGTTAGCCCTGCCTTGACTAAGGAAACTTCAATGGTCTTCCTTGAAGTAGTTGCTCTACTGCTTCTCCTCAGGACCCATTTATGCCATCCCTAGTAGCTTTTGATCTTTAACTTAACCCTCAGCAGGTCCTAGAGGTTGAGCTATTATAAAGTATGTCATGCACGAAAGGGCATAACAAAAATAGTAGCATGATTTTTTTCAATTTATGTAGACATAAATATGAGGAAAATGAATGAGAATGAAACTTCAGAGTGTATGATTATAGTGGAAGAAATATAATATTGGATCCAATTTGATGGGACCAATTAACAGAAATTCTGTTAGAAGTTAGAAAAGGCTCAAATAGTTGGGTTGTTAGCTTAAATATGGACCCAAAGCTGGCCTGAATGAAATGAAGTTGAAATAGTGAACTGTGTTAATTTACTATGTAGAGTGGTCAGCAGGTAATGCAGTGATTAAGACTTTGGACTCTCATAAGGTCGACCGAAGTACAAATTTCAGACACAGCAGCTTGAAACACACTGGGCACATGCATACAAAATCCCAAGAGAAGAATGGAGGAAAAGGGATTGCAGTGTGGCCATACCCACTGAGGGGTGATTTCTCTCTTTCTGTCTCTCTGTCTCTCCAGTGAACACACACACCCTATAGAAAAATATATTTTAAAAAATGTGCTGTGGAGAAAGGTATTTAAGACTAAGGAGATTAAAATATCAGACTGGATTGATCATATCAGACCTGCTCATCCACCCTAGACAGGTCCAAAGGACGCATTTTTTGCACAACTGTAGGAAATAAATTTGTGAGGGAAATCTCAGAATTTTTAAATAAATCTATGGTTATTCTTCTTTAGAGACAAAAATGACAGTTGAACTGGAATCCTTAAATATAACAGGGGAAATGAGAGTCTGGGGTGACAGTGGCCAAGTACCACCACCTTATCAAAGGCCAGGTGCATGTGTTTACCATAATGGACAACTTAAAGCAATAATCAAACGTATGACTCACAAAGACTGTTAGTGCTGGCTAGATGACCATGGTGTCCCTAAAAGAGAAGTAGTCTTCTAGATTTTTACTTAATGTATGCAAGCGCAAGAGTTCTAGGTTGTAGGAACTTAATTCTAACTCGATTAAACAATAGAGACTGTCACAATTCTAGTCCCAAATTATTCCCAGTTTACAGACTCATAACCCTTGGACAGAAGAGAAGCCATTTCCTCATGTGTTTGTGTGTGTGTGTGTGTGTGTGTTTTAAATTTAATTTTATTTATTTAAAGATATAGAGGCACCCCTGACAAGGATCTGTCAACCTTCCAGCTAGTCAGGATCACAGACCTATGCTGGTGAACCCAGCCCGCTGGATCACAAACCCTGGCTCCCACATTTCTCAGCATCACAGACCAGCATCTCATCACCAGCACCATTGTGGATGGGCCCATCATCCTCTTTAGTAACACAGAAAGACAAGGTCTCTCTAAAGCCATAATTCTTTTTTTATTTTTCCACTTTTGTATCCAAGACACTTAGCATTGACCATTGGCATATAATAGCAGCAAAACAATCATTTAATCAATGTATACACTTAGCTTTCAAAGTTTAACTCCAAATTCCTCTGGTTTCAATATATATGTGTGTGTGTGTGTGTGTGTGTGTGTGTGTGTGTGTGTATTCCTCTGGGGTATATATATCTATACACACACACACACATATATATAATTTTCTTATTTTCTCCCTTCATAAAGGTATATTTAAATACATCGCTGTTTTTGATCAAATGTCATAAAGCAAAAGCTTTTTGTTTTTGATAAAGATAGAAAAAAAAGTGAATAGATACATGCCAATAAATGAATAATTTAGTTTAATCAGAGAGCAGCCCAATAATGACAACTGTCATAATGAAAATGGAATATCCAGATCAGCCTCTGCGGCATAGTTGGTAGTGTACCAGCCTGAAGAGCTGAGAACCCCATGTTAACTATAATTTGAGTCTCCTGCTCTGTTGGCCTGAAAACACACTAGGTATAAGCGGGAATGGCCAGGATCCTGCAGCGCTAGAGAATTAGAAAAAGGAGATTGTGGCATGACCATGACTTACGGAGGGTACTTCTTTCTCTCCGTCTCTCTCAGTCTTCCTCTCTCTTGTGTATATATTATGTCATGAACCTAAAGATGGAGCACTTTACCTAAATATATGATGGGATCTCCTTTTTAGTGAGTTTCTGAATGCAAAAGGATTTTTTAATCAAACATTCGTCTTTGATTTTGGTTATAGCAAAAACTGAAGCTAACAAAGGTTTAAAAATATGATTTTTTTTATTAGATATATTAGTTATATATTAAACACTATATTATAAAATTATATATAATTGTGTGTGTGTGTGTGTATATATATATATATATAATTCTTCTCTTCTCTATAAAAGAAACCCAGAGATAGTCTACAACTAATATAATGGCTATATTATCATAATTATTTTTTGTTGTCCCACTATTCTGGTGTGGAGCATCTAATCTCAAGGTCAACTCATTATCTGTGAGAGATTCTCCCCCATATCCTCCAAGCTTATGAAAGTTGCATTTCCTATAGCTCAGTGTGCTGTTTCTAAAGCTCTCCCCAGGATTGTCACAACCTTTCTAAATATACCTCAGTGTCCAAGACTTAGAAAGCCTTAACTAGAAGAAAGCCTACAGAGCATAGTATTAGATCAGAGCTTGTTAACACTGCAGATAAAATCAGGAGTTTCTTACTAAGGAAGATGGGAGAATGGGCATTTGGCATTCCATAATGTCCCACTTAGAATAACAGTTGGATATCTGAAAGAAAAGCGATACTATTTAACTCTTAACTGAAGTCACTAATTTACAAATAAGAAATCTCAGGACTCAGTTCCCACAGACAGTTTTATTTCCCATAACCCATGGGTCAAAGACTCACTGAATTGACAGTAGTTTAATCCACTTTTTTTATTCTGTAATTGCAAAAACTGAAGTCACAGACAGATTAAATAACTTTCTCAATGAATTTATTATTTACTAAGCTTGAACTAAGTCTCTGATCGCCATTACCTTCTCTCAGCACAGAAGTTTCCCTATATCATCCGTCATGGTGCACATACTTTGTAAGACTTCTTTTACATTATTGATGTACCTAGAGAACAATGATAAAGGGAAAGGAAAAAAATCATATAACTCTAATTTTTTCATGCACACATTTATTCTTTCTAGAATCTTATATCTTTGGTCCTTTGTATTATTGATGAGTATTTTATGCAGACTGTTATTATTAAAGAGCTTGATCAAGATGTAGAATAAACAATGTACACACATAACCATTATACCATAAATATTTGTTATATTGTCTAGTTTTTACTCACATGATACCCTAGCTAATGACTGGTCCAGAAATAATCCATCATTCTTAAATTTATCAATATGCTCATTTGGACAATAATTCTATTAACAAAAATGTACGTAAATATTATGATTATATACTTACACACTTAAATAGTATAATTTATATATAAAATAAATAGTATTTACACTCCCTTTTTTTTCTGTGTGAGAAATATTCTCATCTCTACTTGACATTTCTGTCAACCTGGTACAATACTTTTCTACATGTAAGAATTAGACCCTTTGTTGACTGTTCTTCTTCTGCTAGCTGTCACCCGAATGTTTTGCTCTCCAAATTCCTCTTTATATGCTGTCTCAAATCCACTCTAGCTGCTCAACTGAAATTGAGCCTGTGTAAAATTTACCCATGTAATAATGCTAATCCAATATATAGTTTAAAAACCTCATTTTTTGGAGGGGTGAGGTTTTTGTTATAGTGCATGTGCACTTGCCAGAAAGACAGCAACAGAGAGACAGAAAGTGAGAAATCACTCCCTAGGGGGGATGGCCATGCTGCAATCCTTTCTCCTCCATTTTCCTCTTCGGATCTTGGGCACGCACGCACATGCCCCTGGCGTGAGTTTAAGCCACCAGGTCCGGGACGTGAACTGCGGTCGACTACCTGGGAGTCCAGCAACATAGCCATTACACCAATTGTTGGCCCGCATAAAAACCCTTGTTATTTATTTATTTATTTATTTATTTTTTATTCTTGACCACAGTGGATGCCTCACCAGTTTATGCTTTGATCCATCTTTACCCTCTATCTTCCATCTATTCTTAATTTTCGAGCATATCAGGAAACAATCTATGGTTCTTTACCTTATTTTACTTCTTCTCTGTCCCAGTTTTTCATTAATTCTCATATACATGTTGGGGGGATAACAGCAGTTGGCATTGGGGTTAAGGGCCCTGGACTCTCACATGGCCAACCATGGTTTGAGTCCTGGACCTGGCTGCTTCCTTTTTGGTTTTCCTTCTCTCGTGTGCACTCTGTATCTCTCTGGTCAAAATATAAATAAATAAATAAATAAATAAATAAAGTTAAATAAAATAATTCTTTAAAAGTATAAAGAACTATATACAGGGTATAAGTTTTAGTAATTCCCAAATTTATGTTTGCAGCTAAATCTTTTCTCCTATATTTCAAACATTTGCATATAATTGTCAAATCATGATTTCTACTTGGCTATATAATTGACACCTCAAATTTACTTCAAAACTAAACTTATCTACCTTCTCTGTGTCCCCATACTTGTTGCACCATAGAGTTCTTTTTTTAAATAATTATTTTATCTAATTTTACTAATCATTATTATTTTTTAAATTTGACCAGAGAGAGGGAGGGCAAGGTAAGCCACCAGGTACAGGACTCAAACCAGTCAGCCATGTGGGAGTCCAGCACCTTACCCACCACACTATCTGTGGCCCCTCCACCTTAGACTTCTATCTGCCTCAGTTATGCAGCTGTATAGGTACTTCCACTTCCTCAAAGTTAATCCATGAAGTTATCTTTGTTCACTTACCAGGATATCTCATTGTCTTGATCTTAAAAATACGTCAAAATTTGGCCAATTTCTCCCAGTTTTGATGTTACTATTGTGGCCAAGGTACCATTTTTTTCTGATCTAAACACAAAATTCTTTTACCAATTTCTCAGCTTTCATCCTTTACTCCCCACTATCTAATCTCAACAGTAGCAAGTTTAATCTTTTTAAATCTAATCAGATCTATTTTTTCCCCATGCTCTAACATTTCAGTGTTTTCCCTTTTAACTCAGAGGAAAAGCCCCAAAGCCCTCACAATCCCTACAAAGTAGTACATGAACTCCTAAAGATTCTAGGGCCTCATCTCAATATTTCCAGGGTTGCTCATTTTGCTTCTCTCATGCTCATCTCCTTAATGAGCCTTTAATACACCTCATGGCCTCTACATTAGATCTTCCTTTTCCCAGGAAAACTTTTCCCAGAAGTCACACGACTAATCTCAGATCGTTCAAATGTCACTTTCTCACTAAGACCTACCTTGACCAGCTTATCCAATTTTAAACCATCCCTCCTTCTAGTAGCATTTCAGATTTTTTACGGGCAAGCTCTATTTTAATCTCATCAATTTATCACCCTCCTATATACTTTATAGTCTGATTATGGATCATGATTATAATTTATTAGCCTCCCTTCATAGAGTGTAAACTCTAAAAATGTAGGGATTGCTTTTGTTCTTGTGTTACAAGTGCCTAGAGCAATATCTATTGAATATTCAAAAATATTTGTTTAAGGCATACTCAAATGTTCTTAATAATATCCTGCCAAAAGTCTTTCAAAGTAACCTCTAATCCCTAGCAAAACATATTTTAACGTGCAGGTCTTTGTTTAATATACTTCTTGTAGGTATGCTATATTCTTTTGGTCATGATTTATTATGAAGCCAGGAGCCTTATATTTCTGATACTCCAAGACCTAATGACAGAGAACTCTGTCCTTCATCTGCTGATATGAGTTCTTCTGGCCCAGGCAGTTACTTTACTGGTGGTACTCCAGCTCCACTTCACCAAAGGGTGGCTTACCTGGACACCCCCAATTCTCTACCCTCCTTCTGTGTCTTGATTTAGGGATTCTGAATGATCGCAGCTCTCTTTAAATACTGTAGTACAAAGAGTCTCTCACAGATGTGTCAGGACCAAACAACACTGTATACCAAGTAGTTCGTTTTTTTTTTTTTAGAGAGATTTTTGCTATAAGGCATGTGTGCTAGCCGGAGAGACTTCAAGAAGAGACTGAGAGACAGGAAGCAAGAAATCACCCACCAATAAGATGGCCATGCCACCATTCCTTCACCTCCATTCTCCTCTTGGGATCTTGAGCATACCCACACACGTGCCTGGCATGAGTTTCAAGCTGTCAGGTCTGGGGCTTGAACCATAGTCAACTACATGGGAGTCCAGTGACATAACTATTACACCATCTGCTGGTCCCACCAAGTAGCTTTCTTTTATTGCTAATAGTCCTAAAATTTGTGAATATATGTTTACTCATTCCATCATTTATATTCTAATGAAGTTCAAGAAATAGCAAAGTATACAGAATTAGATGTGCTTTCCAGGACTCTAGGACTCCTGCTAGCCCTAGATAGAAGCCAGCCGTGTCTGAGTAGGCGTAGGTGAATTGAGCATGGGGGCAGTGGGTCTTAAGAACCACAAGTAAAGACTAAACCTCAGAGTTTTCTTTGGATCTAGATATTCATCATGGTCCTTTATGTGAAGCGCAAAACATTCAGAGCGAGCCACAGAATGAGGGGTCCCTGGTTGTTGGGAAATATTTCTTTCTAATTAAGGCACAGCTATCTCTCAGTATTATCCTTATCCTCTCTAATTAAGTCAGACAATCCAAGACTATACTTAAATTTACATACCACAGTCATACTGTATGCTGTAGTCTGACCTTCCCTTACAAGTACATTTCTGTGTTTCTGTTGATTACGACTAATGATAATATTACTGGTTTCTTTTATTTGAGATATCATTAATACATATTATTTTACTATTTAAATCACTTCCAGATTTCTGCTTTTAAATTTGCTAAAATTCATATCTGTGTCATAGCAGGTCCCACTTTTCTTGAATTACTATGTTTCTTAGGAGGAAAATTAATGGGTGAAATGAGATATGATCCCATTTCATTCATTTTTTATTCATTATTACTTTTTCAAAATTCTGTCAGACATACATAAATACTTTTCTAATCACTTAACAATATATTAAAAGTATTCAATGTATTCACTAACAAAAATCAGTAAAACTGTGTATTTTATTCATACATTTGTACATTAATTATTTATTGAATATTGGCCCTGTATAGGTATATTAAACTTTAGAGCAACCACAAATATGATCATAAAGTAAATATATATATATACGCATATATGTTTTATTTTTGATATTCTGAGTTCTTTGGTGTAACCCCTTATGCATCTAGGACAGTAATTAAAAAAATAATAAAACCTTGGGGGCAGCAAGTGGTGTGGAGGTTAAGGATGCTGAACTCCCACATGGCCAAGCGTGGTTTGAGTCCCAGACCCAGCAGCTTGCTTTCTCCTGCTCTCTCTCTCTCACACACTCTGTCCTTCTCTGGTCAAAATAAAATAAATACATTAATTTTATTAAATAATAAAAATAGCACAATAAAAAATAATAAAGCCTTATAATAAATTGGCAATGAGACCAAAGTCATTCGAGCATAGCATGTACTAATTAGATAAAAAATAAAACAAATGCAAGGCTTTCTGTATTCAAAGTCTAGTATTTCCTTGCTGAAAATCATGATGGAATGTGGGACAAAAAGATTTGGTTGATTTTTAGATTATTCCAAGGATAGAAGTGTGAAAGTTGGAAAGATGGCCAACATAATGAATTACAGGCATTTCTCTTTTAGAAATTGATTTTTAATTTACAGTTTGAGACCTATTATAAGGTGAAAATGACTTTCAGTTTTGGGAAGGCACATTTTTGTTCATTATGGGCATGGTCTGTTCTTAATTAAGTATGAGAAAATAAACTAACTACACGTATAGACTGACACTTCTGGAACTCCTTTCACCAATGCAAGATACTGTATGTACATTAAGGGGTTCATATGATAAGATGGAGGACTCATGTCGTTTATGGACTTGTCCTGCACAGATCCCTTCTAAGGCAGAGCTGTCCAGTAGAAGTTGCATGATGATGGAAATGTTCTGTATCTGTGCTGTCCCATGTGGTGGCTTCTAGCCAGATGTAGTTATTGAACATGTGTACTCAGACACTGACTTTTTATTTTACTTATTTTTAATTTATTTGACTTCAACCTTAAATATCCACTTGCATATTGTTGTTATTGATTATCAGATTAGGCAGTGCTGTTCTCAGTCTGTGAGGGGTGAGGTCAAACAAATGCACGATTGTGTGTATAGAAATGTTTCAAAACCAGCAGATGGTGCAATGGTTAGGTCGCTGGACTCCCACAGAGTAGACTGTAGTTTTGAGTCCCAAACCCAGCAGATTAAAACTCTTACCAGGTGCATGTGCATGCATGCCCAAAATTCCTGGAGAAGAATGGAGGAGATTGTGGCATGGCCATCCTCCCTAGGGGGTGGATTTCTCACTTTCTGGCTCTCTGGCTCTGGCTCTCCAGAGAAAGTATGTGCCCTATTGCAAAAATCAATCTTAAAAAAGGAAAAGGAAATGTTTCATAATTATCTTACATTCTGTACTCTAAATGGGATGTTATCTAAAACAATGCTATTTCCACACATTTATTTTAGTTAGTCAAATACATCCCCTCACCCCACTCCCCACACACACTGTGCTTATTCATAAAGTCAGTAATTACAGGGCCAGCAGTTGGTGTAATGGCTATGTTGCTGGACTCCCATGTAGTCAATCACAGTTCAAGTCCTGGACTGGAGACTTAAACTCACACAGGAGGTGTGTGTATGCATGCCCAAGATCATGAGAGGAGAATGGAGGAGAAGGAATTGTGATGTGGCCATCTTCTGGGCAGGTGATTTCTTGCCTCCTGTCTCTCTGTGTCTCTCTGTCCTTCCGGAGAACGCATGCGCCCTATAGTAAAAACTTCTAAAAAAAAAAAAATTCAGTAATTATGGCTAACAGGTAAAATTTCTTATGGACTTTTTTCCAAACATGTATAAGTTAATTGAGTTGAAAATGACCTAGTCTCTAGTTAGCAATAAAAAATACTCTTTTAATTACTGGTAAATTTGGGAACCAGCAGTTAGCGTAATGGCTATGTCACTGGACTCCCACGTAGTTGACCACAGTTCACGTCCCGGACCCGGTGGCTTAAAACTCACACCCGGCGCATGTGCGTGCGTGCCCAAGATCCCAAGAGGAGAATGGAGGAGAAGGAATTGTGGCGTGACCATCCCCCCTGGGGGGTGATTTCTCGCTTTCTGTCTCTATGTCTCTCTCTGTCTGTCTGGCAAGTGCACACGCCCCATAGTGAAAAACCTCTCTAAAAAAAAAAATTACTGGTAAATTGAAAATATTTTGGAACTCATGTATACCATTTAACAGCAGTGTTATTTTCTTATCTCATCATTTCCTACACCAAATGATTTACTTAAAATTATTTCATCTTGAGAATATTTCTTGTATTTTAGTGGGTTGATATTTATCATTTGTCTACCAACCTCTGTTTCTCTGTGCTATATAATCATTGCATAAAAAGAAATTATGATGTTGGAGCCACAAGTCTCTGCAGTTACCTCTGGCATGAATTCTAAAGAAACCTAACCCATTTTGAATACTCAGTTTGTGATGATGAATTAAAGTGGCTCCTTCTGACGGGAGTAAGGGGTCAAAACTCTGCCCGTGGCAACTTTAGTATAATGAGCTAACCAGCTGTGTGGGCCCACTATTATTATGACATCGTGTGCCTAAGAGTAATAAAGGTTCTGTATATTAAGGTGGTCAGAGAAATGTACATCAGTAGATTCAAAACTAGCAAAATATAGAACTTACCTTCTGTGGACTTTCTTTTTAAAAAACAGCATACATTATTCTGTTATATAGATTGCCTGCTTCTCTGTGTCAGGAGGTGAACTAGAGGGAGGGAGCTGGAACAGAGGAAATGTTTACTCTTCTCAGTTTTATGGTAGGGACTAATGATGGGTACTTTTACATGTCAACTTGACGGAGCCACAGGATGTCCACATGTGGAGTTAAATGTTATTTCTGGATGTATCTCTGAGGGCATTTCTAGAAGAGATAAGCATTTGAATCATTGGAACTGAGTAGAGCAGATTGCTTTCCTCTGCAAAGAAGGAAATACATCCCATTCTTTGGAGGACTTGGATGGAACAAGTAAGTAGAACAAGGTGGAATTCTCTCTCCTTCTGCCAGAAGGCTTGAACTGGGACATTATTTTGCCCTGCCCTCAGTACCCCTGGTGTTTGGGTCATCCAATTCGGAGTGGAATTTATGCTGTTGACTCTCCAGCTCTCAGGGCTTCGAATTAACCACAAGCTCACCTAGGTCTTCAGCTTACAGGTTGCAGATGGTGGAACTTATCAGCTTCTATAACCATGTGAACCCATTCCTTATAATAAATCTGATTGTCTATAAAATAAGATGTGTGTGTGTGTGTGTGTGTGTGTGTGTATGTGTGTGTGTGTGTGTGTGTGTGTGTGTGTGCAAATACTCTGGAGAACCCTGGCTACTAGAAAAATGTAGTTTGTACTATATCTTTCACTTACTGGTATATTGTGAGGTAATAAATTTCCAAGTTTGTCTTCCACATATTTATATTTACATTTCAGTAATGTGGTGAAAGGGGAACTCTCCTACACTGCTGGTGGGAATGTAAACGGGTTCAGCCACTATGGAAAACAATATGGAGGTTCCTCAAAGATCTACAAAGAGAACCACGATTTGATCCAGCAATCCCAAGAAAAATCTACTAAATTTCAATAAGAACAGCTAGACTCTGAGTCCCCCATATCTCCATGCCCATTTTATGTAAAATTCTCTGAGTATATTCTGAGTGGATATGGGATGTGCCTAACATCATGAGGGCTCCCCTCTGCTTACACTTGGTATAGGGCCAAAATATAGAACCAGGATGAGAGGACATGGAGTTTCTCATTTTCCACTCTCCAGCATTATTTAAGCTCTGTTCTGGATAGGCATGAACAAGAGAACAGGACTCCCTCTCCCCAAAATCAACTCCTGCAGAATAGAAGTTCTGTACCAGATATATAGTCTGAAAATGGCAGATCCTGACTGTCTCTCTTCCTTCTACCTGGTAGGGTAGATGTTCCATACCAAGTGGGCAAACAAAATGTAATATGTTGATATAATCCTCTATTATTCAGCAATAAAAACATCAAAGTATTGATACATGCTACAATATGCATAACCCTTGAAAATCCTATGCTAAGTGAAAAAAAAAATCCAGTCACAAAAAAACACATGTATTATTTCATTAATATGAAATATCCAGGACAGGCAAACTTGTAGAGCCAAAAAGTAGATTAGTGGTTGCCCACCACCAAGGTTGGGGGAAAGGAGAATTAATTGCTAAGGAGTATAGGTTTGCTTACTGAGGGTACAACTCTGTGAGTACAATGAATACATGTGACTATGATTAAGATAGTTAACTTGTAAAGCATTATACTTTCTGAATAGCATAGAAGAAAAGCCAAAAAGCATAGACAGGTGAAGTTTGTTTTATTTTGTTTGTTTGTTTTTGAGAGATTTTTGCTATAAGGAACATTCTCTCGCCAGAGACACAGAGAAACAGAAAGTGAGAAATTGTCCTCTGGAGGGGATGGCCAGGCTGCAATCTCTTCTGTTCTGTTCTCCTCCAGGGATCTTGGGCATGTAGCCGGCATGAGTTTCAAGCCACCTGGTCCAGGACATGCAATGCAGTTGACCATTTGGGAGTCCAGTGCCTTCACCACTATGCCACCTGCTGGCCCCCAGATGAAATTTAAAATAAAAGGGAGAGGGTCCAGTCATGGCAGAACAGCAGTAATGCAACACTTTGCCATGCTGGAGGCCACATGGGAGATTTCCTATGCTGACATGGACACACTAGGTGAGTGCATGTGCCTGTGATCCTGAGCTGTTGAAAGGATGGCAGAAAAAGTGGGGTGGATCATAGCATGAGACCCCATTGAGGATACTTGTCTTTCTCTTTTCTATTAATAAAAATAATCTTTAAAAACACAAATAAATAAAATGTAAAGAGAGAGAGTGAATTAGTTGGCCTTAATAATTCACAAATGAGGGGCTGGATAGTGGCATAGGGGAAGCATAACACTCTGTAAAGCCAACACCCATAGCACAGTTTCAGTTTCATGTCCAGAGACCTCCCTGAACATGCCAGGCACACATGTGTTCATGATACAGGGCTGACTGAAACCAGGGGTGAGGGCAGGGTGAAGACCTGCTGAAGGTACCAGTCTCCCCACTTTCCTCTCTTACTCTCACTCATGAAAGGAATGAATACATCTTGGGAAAAAAAAATCAGAAATGAAGAGGTTTATGTCCGAAAACTTACCTTTGACCTTAATTCACAAAAAGACTGATAGTTCTTTAAAAATTGCTCCTATATGCACTACCAAGAATGAACCGTGCTGTAAACTATGGACTGTTCATGGTAATGGCATGTCAGTGCAGGCTCCTCGATGCTGATACACATGCCAGTAGGGGAGGAGCTGCTGACAGCAGGAGAGGCGATGCGGGAAGGAGCATAGGAAATCTCTGGATCATCCACTCAATTTTGCTGTGAATTGTTTGCTCTAAAATAAATACATATTGTTTTTAAAAGTTGTCATATACAAAACATGGCCCTCATTCATATGATTTTTTTAAAAAATTAAACTCAAGCAAAGTAATGTTTCCTATAAATCAGAATATCCCACTATGGAAATACACGATATGCATCTTTACATCACGTATAAGTTAAATGTGATAGTCTCTTCACTTAAGTAAACTTAATACTTTACAGTAAGCTATGAGTCAGCTTCTAAAGCAGAGAACTGCCCTGAATAAAGGAAAATGACCTCCTTCAGAGCCTTAGAGGTTTTTCTAATTTTTTTTTTTTTTTTCTGCAGAGACAAGAAAGCATGAGTCAGGTACCTACAGGAATGAAACACTATGATAAATTGACTGTAGTTCAAGTTAGGAAGAGTATGAAAGAAAACATCATCAGAGAAATTAGAAATATGAAAGTCTAAGAGGCCGGAGCCAGTCCATAGTGGTTATGTGAGCTGGATCTCATATGGCCGACCATGGTTCAATTCCTGGGTCTGGTGGCTTGAAAAAAATACTGGGGACATGTGTGCATGCTTAAAACCCTGAAAAGGAGGGGGAAATGGAGGAGAAGAGATTGTGGCATGACCTTTCCCACGTGAGGTGCCTCTTGACTTTCCCTCTCTTGTCTCTCTAGTGAGTACACACACCTGATGGCAAAAATTTTTCAAAAAGTATCAAAGGTCTGAATAATTATAGTTTTCTATAAAATAAATAAACTTGCTTTTAAACACAAATAGTAGGGTAGGAAATGCTGTGTGAGGCTGATCCACACAGGAGAGTCTGGGGTTTGGGTCCCGAGAACTTCCTACACATGCCAGGCACACACGTGTGTCCATGATGGGAGTGCTGAGCCAGAGTACATCGCAGCATAGGACCCTGCGTTGAGTGTTTCTCTCTCTCTGTATCCCTCGTTGGTGGGAGAAATGAACAAACTTAATTTTTTTTTTTTAATTTTAAGTATAGATACTTATAAGTGCATGTTTTATGAAAGTGTTATTTATATTTCTTCGTGACGGGATATATTCTATCGCTTTGAACATTTACACTAAACAACTTGTTATATAATGTTGAAAGTTTTAAGCTGGTAACACACCTTGCTAATTTTTATGGAGATAGAAAGTGTTTCTATTAATGAAGATTTACACTCTGCTGTGCTTATACCTGGTGTACTATTTGTAGAGTTAATGTGTGAGAAATGTCAAAAAAAAATCGCTCTTAAAAGACTGCTGTTTAATTCCTTTCTACCGTACTTGCCTGTTTATTCTTTTAACCTTCTATTTTTAGAGATTGACATGCCATAAAGTTACTCAAGCAGATAGCACTACTCAGATTCCAAATTGCTTAGAAAATGTGACCTTTCAGACAGAGGATTTATTATTCATTCATTCACTATTGCACTTAAAAACATCATAAGCTTATTTTAACTTTTTGTTATTATAAACTCTTGTCCAGTCATATTCTGTGATTTTTGATTATTCTAACTAAAAGATATCAAGATCACACTTTAGTTAAACAATAGAGATAAATGTTTAGAGCAGGGCTTAGACATCTGTAAAATAATATATCTTAATTTTATATAGTTTGTGTTTATAACTCTTTGGTAAAAGTTAAACAGCATTTTTAGTCTCAGGAATTCTGTCTTAACTCATCATTAGGTGTCAGTTTTCAAAGGTTCTAGTCTCTGCCAGAAACAAGAGTGTAAAATATTTAATATAAAAATTTCAGCCTAAACTATGATTGGCTTCTACCTACTAAGAATTGTAATATTAAAAAAAAAAAACAACTCTAAATCAATAGATACATGAATATAATTAAATGACAGACTGATAACCAGGGCCTTAATAAAAATGCTAATTTATTTTCCTTAGTGTTGGATTTCAGATAAATCTGGCTTTCATCTGAAAAGTTATAGTCAGACAAAAAGTATTTCTAATATATTAGAATAGCTAATAATGTAGGAATTATTTCAATGAGTTGTTGTGTCTTTCTTTTAATTTAAATAGTCATGTATCACTTAGACAAATTCAAAGGTTAAATGCATAAGCATTGATACAGTATATTCAACAAGATCTACTGAGGAGTCTCAAAAAGTGTAACTTATTTTTTTAAGTTTTTTGCAATAAAGTGGTTGTGCTCACTGCAGAGAGACGGAGAAAGGGAAAGTGAGAAATCGCCCCTGGGAGGATGGCCATACCACAATCCTTTCTGCATTCTCTTCTCAGAATTTTAGGCATACTCACATACACACCTGGTGTGAGTTTCAAGCTTCCAGGTCCAGGACTCCAACCTGTCGGCCCTATGGGAGTCCTGCATCTTAACTACCATGCCACCTGCTGGCCCTAAAATATGTTTTAAATATGCCTAAGGAAGAAATTGAGATTGTTGTTATTAATGGATACTCCCAAGGTATCCCAGTTAGTCAGAGTACCTAAGCCAGGAACACAGACTCAAAAGGGAACAGGAAACATACAAATATGGGAGTAGGAATGAGAGGAGGGTTGGAAAGGTTGTACTTGCTAAACTAGAACCTTTGCGAATGGAACTGATACAAACCATAAACTGAAACTCTCCCCAAAGACTGAAAATGGTTATGGTGGAAGAGGTAGATGCCACAAATCAACCTGAGTAAAACCTAAGTTCAAAGTTTAGGGAGTAGAAATAGAAAGATCCTTTTTTTTTTTTTTTTTTTTTTTTTTTCAAAAACTTTGGGGCCACAAATCAACCTGAGTAAAACCTAAGTTAAAAGTTTAGGGAGTAGAAATAAAAAGATCCTTTTTTTTTTTTTTTTTTTTTTTTCTCAAATACCTAGTTGTGGATCTGTCTATGGCTCATATTTATTTTATGGGGAAAATATTAACAACGGCTTCCCAGTGCAGTTGTAAAAATGGGAATTAAACATGTGTAAATATTTACCAAAGTGAAGAAAACATAGTGTTTATAATTCCAAGAAATGTTTAATTACTCAGAATTTTATTATTTAAAGAACCATAATTTAGAAGACAAAAAAAATTTGCACATTTTATAAGGCAGAGTAAATTGGAAATCAATATATAAGTCAAAATAGCAGAAAGTAAGTGAAAAATCACAGAAGTCAAAATTTCTTTTAGAAATCTCACAGAAACCTATTGGAGACTGATTCCAGACCTTCTAAGAACAGCAGTAACACCAGTTATTCCTCTGTTGTTGAAATAGAAGACAGTTTCAGCCATGCACCCTATACAGAACTGACATGACCAAATGCCAGCGGAATCCTTCCCTTATCTTGGTTTTAGGGGAAAAATGGAGTTTTTCTTATAGTCAATATTTACCTTATCAAGGATACTATCTCAGCTATAGTATTTTATTTTCAACAACAAAACATGATTTGGAGAAAATATTTTGTGAATTGGAAATAAACAAACAAAAACAAAAAACAAAGGACAAACCAAAGAGAGATTAAACACACTATGCATTCATGGACTAAGCATTAAGCCATTATTCCTGAGAATATGATCCCATGAAATGTTAAGTATCACATATCATTGTAAACAATTCCTATAAACTGTATCTTTAGAAAAATACAATAAGTGCCTGCATTACAAAGAGTATAGTAAATATTGAAAGAAACCAAAACACATACAAACAAAGAAGCTTCACTGTACTAATATACCTAAGTGAAAATCTTTGCAGTTCATCTAGCAAGGTTCTACCTAACCGAAAGCAATAGGTTAAGTAAGATCCAGGGAAATATGGATGACTCTGGAGAGACAAGGTCAGAAATAGGACTGAGGCTAAGTTCTCAGCTAGCTACCAGGTTTCAAGTTGAAAAGCAAAATTATGTTGACTAAAAGGAATGTTAAAGTGTAGAAATCCTTGTGTCTCTAAATTTATAGACTGGATATTTTTCTTATCAGAACTTCTAATGGGGTCAGAGTGGAAAAAATTAATTATGTAACTAATGCCTGTATTAAAACTTCATTCTGAGGTCTTTGAAAATTCGATACGTCTGGAAAAGTCTAAAACAAATGACTCTTTGGCAAAAATAAACAAATAAGAAAGCAAACCAAAGCAGATGACAAAATTCTGAGAAATGTTTGCCTTGTTCTGTATTCCAAGTCGGGTAGACACTGGCATTCTTCCACTGCATGCGGTCATTCAAAACATTGCAGGAAGCAGAAGTTTCCCCCCAACCCCTCCTTGACAAACCATGCCGATAGTCCTGAGAATTCTGACCTCAACCCAGTCATCATCACACCCCAAATAGGTACCTTCACATGTTATTAAATCACAGGATATGTCGCACTTTAAAAACTAGACTGAGAACTTCCGTAGTTCTCCATGATGTGTAAGGCAAAAATGCAGCATTGTATACCATGTTATTTTTAGAAAAATGTTTCTTTCCACACATTAACTTAGACTTTATTGAGACTGCAAATTATCATTTGCTCTTGTGAATACAGGTGTTTTTGTCTGAGTTCTTTCTCACAGAAAATGAGAAGTTAAGAGAAGGACGGCATGAGTATAGTCCTGTCTATGTTGTCAGTCAGTAAAGTAGAACCTAGGACCGTACAATTCACAATAGGTGCCTAAAGCACACCAGGGCCCAGATGGTACAGTAGTAAATGGTGCTACAATGCTCTGTGAGGCTGACCCACAAGGGAAGTTTCCAGGTTCATTTCTGGACACCTCTCTGAACATGTGGGTACACCCATACTTTTTGTCTGGGCTGCCTGGGACTCAGGGTGGATAACATTGTTGAGACCCTATTGGAGGTGCTGGATCTCTTTTAATCTCTCTGTCTCATAAAATAAATAAATAAATAATCTATATGATCCAGACTCCCTTCTACAGTATCATGAAGTCGATTAAACAAGTATAAAAATAAGAATTATAATAGTTACATTATGTCAAGAGTTCAAATATAACAGGAAGAAAAAGAAAAACTAAATAAAACTAAAGATACTACAAAGGAATTAATAAAGGGAGATTTTAACACGCTTTATTAATTTTTATTTTATTCATGAGAGTATGTATGCATAAGCACAAGAAAAAGAGACAGAGAGCTCTCTCCACAGAGAGTCATCAGTGCTGTTACCCTCTTCCCCCAGTTCTCTGGCTAGTCAGGATCTTGCATGCAAGTGTGTTTCAAGTTGACCAGGAGATTCGGACAAGGGATCAGACTGCAGCGTCCTATACCGCAGATGAGTGTGCTACTGTCTGCACCATCAAGACTGGGCCTTACTTCATTTTGAAATACACATTCTGATCTGCGGTATGCTGAGAATAATTGAGGAAAAACTGTATGTGGGCTGGTGTAGCATGGTGAAGACAGCTGATGGCCAACCACATGGTTAGAGTCCTGGACCACACTTGAGAAACATGCCTGATAGGTGTGTCTGCAGTGTCCAAAATCCTGAAGGAAGGGAGAGATAGAGAAAAAGGGATTGTGGCATGACTATTTATGAGGGTGCTTTTTCCTCTCCCTAGCCCTTTTTCTCTCTGGTGAGCACACACAAACTTTAGGCTACCCCTACTGAAAAAAAAAAAAAAAACATGCTCCAGCTTGAGTTGTGATACAGAAGCACCATGAGGCCGGTCTTATCTTATTTCTGAAATTAGAGAATATGTTTTTTTTTTTGCATGCTTCTGGAGAGACAAGAGAGAGATAGCAATAGTCTGGCATAATGGTATGAAAACACTTTGCTATGAAATTGGAAATGAATGTTAAAGACAATCTTAGCATGTATAGATCCAGAAATAAATAGGTAATACTTTTTTTTGTTGTTGTTTTGTTTTTGTTTTTGTTTTGGAGAGGTTTTTGCTATAGGGCGTGTGCGCTCGCCAGAAAGACAGAGAGAAACAGACAGATAGAAAGCCAGAAATCACCCCCTAGGGAGTACGGCCACGCCGCAACCCCTTCTTCTCCATTGGCCTCTTGGGATCTTGGGCACACACACACACACACACAGGCCCAGGAGTGAGTTTAAACCACCAGGTCCGGGACTCAAACCGAGGTCGACTACATGGGAGTTCAGCGGCATAGCCATTACGGTAACTGCTGGTCCCATTAGGTAATGCTTTTATGACAGGAGGAAGGGCAGGCAGAGTGAAGTTTTGAATTAAAGTAGCGAGAAATTTAAATTATCAACATTAAGTTTATTAAAACAAATAATGACATTTCTTATCATTATTAGCTGATTACAAATAGACAGGGAGAAGAAGAGGCTGAAGCAGATTAAATAGAATAAGTATATTTATATGCCTCAAACAGGATTGGATCTAAACATAATGGGATGGATCCTTTAGATAGAAAAAATTATTAGATCTAGTAAAAAAAATCTAGTGACACAGATTCCGAGAAAATGAGGGCAAAGAAGAAATATGAAAATGAAATGAGCTTTATTTATCAATCGGAAATGCTTATATATTTAATATGCTGTAATGTATTAATATATGTAATATATTAATCAATGAGTGAGAACTTTAATACTAATATGTAGGAAAATATTGTCATCTCCTGAGATATTTTTATTACATATTGACACAGGCTCTGAGAACGTATATAAAGTGCATAACCTCCAAGACACATGATGAAGCAGATATGCATTATAGAATAAAGCATGCAGTAGCACATTCAGTAACTACAATGTTATTAATGCACTGAAATATGTAATACCCAGACACGTACACAAAACAAAAACGATAGTGATTCAAGAGTCTGGACCAACAGGTGGCAGAGTGATTGAGGTTCTGAACTTCCAAATAGCAGACTACAGTTCGAACCCTGGACCTGGCAATGGAAATCATGCCAAATGTGAGTGCACATATGCCCCAAATCCCAAGAAGAGATTGAAGGAGAGGAAGTTTTTGTGTGGCCAGACCTCTGAGGGGAGTGATTTCTCACTTTCCCTTCTGTGTCTGTCTCTCTCTGGCAAACACAGGTGCTCTATGGCAAAAACAAAACAAACCAAACAAATAAAAAACCTGGACCATGCTATTTGTTTATTATAGCAGAGATGTTAAATGGAGGATACTTTTATTTTGTACCAAATAAAATTCAAGCTAGTTATTTTCTAGTTCTTGTTTTAAATTAAATGTCATTATCTTGCATTCTCCAAATATAATTTTACAGTGAAACCAACTTTTAGATAAGCAAAAAGTAGCACAATGTACTTTTCTTTTTCTATTGTTTTTAAAGAATTATATTTATTGGGAACCAGAAGTTAGCGTAATGGCTATGTCGCTGGACTCCCACGTAGTTGACCGCGGTTCGCGTCCCGGACCCGGTGGCTTAAAACTCACGCCAGCCGTGTGTGCGTGCATGCCCAAGATCCTGAGAGGAGAATGGAGGAGAAGGAATTGTGGCATGGCCATCTCTCCTGGGGGGTGATTTCTCGCTTTCTGTCTCTCTTTCTTTCTCTGTCTGCCAGGCGAGCGCACGTGTCCTATCGCAAAATCCCCTCCCCCCCCAAAAAAAAGAATTTTATTAATTTATTTATTTATTTATTTTTAATTTTACCAGAGAAAGAGAACATGAGAAAGCAAGCCACCAGGTCCGGGACTTGAACCTTGGTTAGCCATGTGCGAGTCCAACACTTTAACCACCATGTGACCTGCCAGCCCCTCTTCTTAAAAGCTCTTTATGGTATAGCCTTGAGAAATGGACATAATTCAATATATCAAGTCTAATCAAAGCTATCATAAGAGAAATGTATGGAAGATTTGCTAAATTGCCTACACAATTTTGTTTTCTTATGTGCCTATTATTTTAACTAGTATAGCAGCATATGGAGGGATAACCTACATTTCTTAAGAAAAGATCAGTTACCTGGCATGGAACTCAGGGAGACTGCTCTTTTACCTGAAATAGAACATGTATTACTTTAAAGCTTGTTTATGCAGTAAGAGTACCCCAATTTATGAGGGACAAGAAAAAATACATTATCTGTCTTCAAGATCATATGCCCTCATTTTCATTGGGTACATATACAAAGAGCTTCCCTTCTTTTAAATAGAAATACGCTGTTATTCTCCTCTGCGAGTATTCACTCATTTGTCCAGCTCATCTAAAGATGTCTCTTGGGAAATCTTTTACTCAGTGATCTATTTAGATTTCACTCTAAGAATGAAACTTTGATAGAGCTCAATGTATCCAAATCCAAATGCACAAAAGAAAGTGGGGAAAAGTTGCTTAGCAGCAGCATGCATAAAAAATTTTTTAAAATCACTTTTGAGATTTTAGGCAATAGTGAACTCAGTGATTACACATGGTGATATAGTTCCTCAAACCAGTTAATGTGGCCCTAGGCTAATTAAGAGTATGATCATTTTCAGAATGGAAGAGATGATAGACTAAATCATTCTATATGCTTTGCCCTCACATGTGAACAATTTAAATGCATGCATGTCCTTTACCCAAGCACAGCAGGATTTAAGTACACTTTATATTCTGTTAGCATGGTCTTTCCATCATGTTGCAGGAATGACCTCAGGAACCCCTGAAGGTATTCGATTTCATTGGAAAAAAAAAGCTGTTTATTTTTCAAGAGCATAGAGTATATGGTATTTATATTTTTGTACTTTAATAGCCTAATACAGTCCCATATGTAATATGTTTCTAGTAAATGTTTACTAAAAAAAATTAACTCATTTAAAATATGAAAGTATGAATATCAATTATACTAAAATCCAAAGTATCATATTCATAGCCAAATTTTGTCTCTTATTTAACAAGCTCATATATTTAATTGTTTGTATTTCCTCTTGCAGATGTGTTTTCCCAGAAGACTTACTGCTAGAAAATGATGCTCAGAATTAAATGTTACTAGAATCATTATAAATAGACGTTGGGTAACTGCATTTCTCAAAATTTTCCACAACAAAGACATACCTTCCTTGCAGTGAACACTAAAGTTTCCTTGTGAAGATTCAAACTTACTGCTGAAAAAAGTTGGGGACTTTCTATAGACTTTCTATTGAGCAAAGGAAAATATAATTGTGGTTTGTATCTAAAATATGCCAGATACCATATCAATACTTCGTTACATTTCTGAGGAGGTATGTGTCATTACTTCCATTTCTAGTAGATAAGAAAAGGTATTCCAAAGACCGTAAGAATCTTGTCAACTTGTATGCCAAGTAAATGGTAGAGTTGGAATGCAAAATATAGTTCACTCAGGCATTCTCAGACTTCTACATGGTCCACCATGAAGGATTAATACTGTACCAATACTCAGTATGAAATTATTTTTCTCACAAAAGAACTTAATTGAGTGAATGAGTGCAATGGCTCTAAATGACCAGGTCCCCATACCTTTTACCCCTACCACAAGTCAAGAAAAATCTACAAACCGTATCTCAGAATCTCTTCTCCCACAGGTTTTTTGCCCTCTTTGTCACTGAGAAGAAAGGAAGTCCCAACACTAATAGCCTTACCCCCAGTTTAATCACTGAATCAACAGGATTAATCAACAGGGTTAATCACATTGTTCTTTTTGACATTATTCTCTGACAACAATTTTTTTTCTGATCGATTCGAAATTCTTAGTGAAGTATCAAGTTTTCTTTTGACAGACAAAATGAATGGTCTAGTACAGAGAAAGTGTGAGGTAGCCTCCAAAGGAAGTAAAAAGATAAATGGACTAATATATTTGTCTGGAAGCATTACATGTCATGGATTTAAAGTAAGTCTAGTGAATATTGATATATATTTTCCAGCTAACTCCAGTTGCACATATGCAGGCATTGAAGAAACAAGAGTTAGATTTGCCAGAGTGATTGCGTTTTTCAAGTAAGATAAAAGGAGAATCAAGGAAGTACTTAGAATAATGAATTATAAAACATAATAATTAATTATGAGATATATAAAAAGTTAGTAATATATATGGATGTATTAATGTGATCAAAAAGTGTGCCTAAAAGAGTAAGATTTGAAAAAAGTTATTAGTGAGTTGAATCTAATGCATATTATGATGAAAGGTTGCAGTTTTTCTAAAATTAGATGATCTATAATTAGAAGGTCTGTAACATATTAAATAATTACATTATCGTGACCATTGTTCTTTACTCTAACTCCTGATAGAAACTTCAGTGATATTGGACTCTGCTATTTTATTCAGTGAAATATCTAATGTACGTAGAAAAGCTTGAGCCACATAATTGAAAATAAATATATGCTGATTTAATAAACTATACTATCTTTTCTATCTTGCAGGCTATGGATATTAAAAGAATGTTTAAATTAAGACAAGAAAACAAAGAAACATTTTTTTAAAAATAATAAAACACTGTTATAACAATGTTTTAAGCAGCTAGCATCAATAAGATTAATATAGAAATATGGTCAATTTTCTCACACCATAAACATAAAGAAAACTGGACAAAAATAAAAGATTGAACTGCGACATTGGACAATCAGATACATAGAAAGGTTCTTATGTATTTTGTTAAATACTAAGTTCTGCATGCATTGGATGAACTTTAATGAGGATACAAAAGGTAATTAATTCAAAAAATCTCAGTATAAATACATGAATGAAAGCTATTCATATTCTGAGAAAAAAACATGGGGAGACTTTGTTGAACACCTGTCATGTTCAGTAGAAAGCCTAGAAAGCTCACACCCTAAAATCAGAACAAAGTTAATACTAAAGTAATGGATAAACTTATAGAAAACAAGTCTTAAGAAAAGGAGGTCAATTTGTAAGTAATTAAGCTACTTGCTAAAGTAAAATTCAATAATCTCTTTTAAATAGCATGAGAAAATTCAAATATAGGTGATTCTCAGAATGTCTGGAACTGAATAAAATTATTAGACATAGAAGGAAACAAGTCACCATTAACCAACAGAAAAAAATTAAAATTCTGTGGTAAATAGAAAGATATCTAAAAATGAAATATATAACGAATAAAACACCCAGAGTATTTTTCAGACTGAGGATTCAAACTACAGTCAGCATGACTTCCAGCTCTGCAATCTGGAATGCTACCTACTGTGCCACAGAGACTTGGCTTAGAATTGACCCTCAACTACAGAATGTCCAGTCAAATCTGTATTTCAGATAAACAAGATTTTTATAAAATAATCTATCATCAAGCATTTGTTTCCAATTCAGATTTAACAAGGATCCTCTGTACTATTCTCTATATACCCTACGTGTCTCCATATTAAATCTTGCAATCTGAGTTAATAATTCTGAATTATTTTCAGTTTGAATATTTCTACTCTCTATGATATTTCAGAGAGTTTTTTTTATGGGACTAAGCACCTATGAACCACAGCAGCAACTCCTCATTAACACATAGTATGCTGACGTTTCCTGTTGCAGTTCTTCACATCTGTTTTTTAGAATCACTTTCCAAATACCGACCTGAAATCAAGTGTTGGTCTCTGTATCTACTTTGGGTGAAACATAAATTTAGAAAATTCTGTAGGGTTTTTGGGAGGATTAAATTAGATAATGCATTGAATGTGTGTGGAAATGTATTGGTGTTAAATAAATATTAACTGAGTTATTATCACTTAGGGTAAAAAACCAGGAATAAAACCCAAAGACAATGGTACTTCAGTAAATATATTATGTGACTCAAATACAACTTAGAAGAAGTTGTACAAAAGGAGGTATCCGTGTGGGCTGCATTAATACTCATTCCAGAATAATTTATATATTTTTGCTATGTGTATATTTTTAAATTATAAGAAAAATTTTCTCCAATTGAAAAGAAACAAAGGAAAAAATTAAATAAGTATTTTAATGAGCTCTTCATGTGTTTCTGACATTGGTACTTGCATACATATGAAGGGCCTTCAAAAAGTTCATGGAAGGCAATCCGTATAGCACAGCACTTACATATGCTACAGGGAGCAAGATCTCATATGACTGACCACGGTTTGAATCCTGTCTCCTATGGTTTTAAAAATACACCAGCAATGTATGTGTGCATGCCCAAATTCCTGACAGGATGGAGAAAGAGGAAAAGGAATTGTGGTATGACTATACACCACTGGCAATATGCTCTGTCTCTCTCTGGCAAGCACATCCACCCTCTGGCAATTAAAAAAAAATAAAAAACAGTTCACAGAAAATTCATATTATGAAAAAGCATGAATCTCAATTTTTTTGGCACGAAAATAAACTAGTTCTTCAATTTTATTTTTCCATGACCTTTTGAAGTCTTCTCATGTCACATATTTTCGATGCTAGGAAGAACGTATTCTTAATACATGTTTACCAATGAAATAATGAGACTTAAAGATTAAGAACTTTACACATGAATTATCCATTTATGTGGTAGAGAAAGGCTTTGTGTGAAGAAATATTTAAGATCCCTTGGGAACCAGCAGTTAGCGTAATGGCTATGTCGCTGGATTCCCACGTAGTCGACCGCGGTTCGTGTCCCGGACCCGGTGGCTTAAAACTCACGCCGGGCGCGTGTGCGTGCGTGCCCAAGATCCCGAGAGGAGAATGGAGGAGAAGGGATTGCGGCGTGACCATCCCCCCTGGGGGGTGATTTCTCGCTTTCTATCTCTATGTCTCTCTCTGTCTGTCTGGCGAGCGCACGCGCCCTACAGTGAAAATCTCTCAAAAAAAAAAAAAAAAAAAGATCCCATAATAAATTTCTATCTCCTTTGGACTAATAAACAGTCTATCTTTTAAATACCTTTTGATGAGTCTATTTCTTATTTTTCCAACACATATATATTATGTACATATATACATATATAATATGAATATTACATATATATATATGTGTATCCATAAACATAATATGTAATCACTTACATGTTTCTAACATCCATATGTATTTTACATGTATGTCTATGTATGTGTATATGTTTGTGTGTGTAAAATGAAGAAATGAACTCATCAGAAGAAGCTTATAAGGTAGACTTCAAAAAGTTGTCTCAAAATCATTTAAAAATTACAAAAAGCTATAACTTAAAAGCTATTAGATAAATCTGAAATATAGTCAAATAATTCAAATGAGGATAAAAAATATAAATAAAGGAACAAACAAGAGAAAAGGCTCACAAACACAAATGCATAGTGAAATGACAGGCCTAAATTCAACTATAACAACAATTAAATTAAATGTTGGTGGAATAAATATTCCATTTAAAATTTTAAAACACCTTCACAATGAATAAAGGTATAAAAGTCAAATACATGTTGTCTAAAAGAGATGAATTGAAACGTAACATGTTTTCTTAAATTGTATTAAGAGGAAAATAAAAACATGAGGGTTGATTGTTTTGAACATAATAGTTTGTCACATTGCTTGTTTTCGCTTTATTTAACTCAAGCTAGTACTTAAAATTCTGAATCTTGAACTGCACAAAGCAATATTCTGAACTTAGGTAAAGATTATATGGATATCATTAAGAAAGCAATTATTTTTAAATCAGTGAATTTTCAAGCATCTTCCTTTGACTTAAATGGAAGATTTCATCCATAGTGATCCTATTTCTAAGTTAATCTCATCCTAAGTATTTAATTGTTTTTCTCTATGAATGCAATGATGTCAACTACTTGTCAAATTTTATGTATCAATAAGTATTGTATAAAATAGCTTTTCCTCATATTTAAATGAATTAGAATACAGTGTAGTCTTAACCATGTTTTCAAAGACACAGAATTGTTTAATGGCAGCAGAAATTTTTTTCTGCTCTATATTCATATTGAAGCTTATCTGTTCAGTGGAAAAATAATAATACAGAATAGTGTTTTTCCATCTGCAAAGGGAAACCAGCAGTCAAAAAGAACTTAACTGATTTACCCAAAGGAGATGACAAAGTTGGAAAAATAGTACAGATCCGTGTGAGGTGAAATAAAAATCAAGCTTTCAAATTGAGAGTAATAAGAATTTTTTTTCTGGGCTCAATTTATTAGCTATGTCGTAACTCCCTTTCTCTTTATACTTATCCCTGGGAAATCAAATTTATCTCTTTAATGGAAACCAAATATCCTTCTGGCTTGATTACATTTACTATTTATTTACCTGGACCTCAGAAAAATAAAAAAGAAATTATAGATATTATTGTTTTTGCTTGGAGCAATGAATGAATTATTAAGGATGCATGCAAGCTTGCAAAACCACTGTTTATTTTGTCACAATCATGGGTTATAAGGATTTATAAATATAAAAATTATGGTTAACAGTAGCAAAAGTAGTATCTCCATTAATTTCTTGTGGTCTTTAATTTTATTATACAACTGATACTCATCAAGATTGAATAATTATTTAGAAAAGTCACTAATACTGGAATAAGAAAACATGAGTTATAATTTGGATCAGTTTTATATCAATAAGAAGTAATCAAAATTTAGTGACTTAAAATAATACGTATTTACTGTCTCACAGTTCTCATGAGTTAGGAGTCTGTTCTCTGACTTATGTTACCTCTAATTTCTAGATTGTTTTTTAAAAGGTTCATCTCATTTGATCAGTCCCAGCAAAGATAATTTCTGAGTTAATTAACTTAAAGTTAAGTTATAAAATATCTGGATTATTGCTATGAAATCCCTTCACTTTTTAAAAAATTATTTTCTTTAACCTTATTTATTTACTTGTTTTTCAAATATGACCAGAGACAGAGAGACAAAGAGAGAGTAAGAGAGAGAGAGAAAGAATGCAAAAGCAAGCCACCAGGTCTGGGACGTGAACCATGGCTGGCCATGTGGGAGTTGCCACCTGACAACCCCGAAATCCCTTACAAACTAATCATGGGAATGATTCACCCACCTATGTACAAAAAGGAGGGATTATATAATTCTGGCACGCCAGGAGGTAGGAATCTTAGATACCATCTTAAAATTCTGCTTACCATGTTGTCTAGTATACATTACGTTTTTATCCAGGTAACATAAGATCAATTTACTTTTCTTGTATTCTGTCTTCTCACCTGTAAAATTAGGTAAATGTACTAAATAATCTCTCTAGGAAAACTTCCAGCTTAGACATCCTAGAATTCTGTGATGGGAAAACAGCCTAAGGCCATTAACTGCGGTAAGGATCACACACAGATCTGTAGCAGCTCACAATTCTTCTGAGGGCCTGGCCACAGTTTCAGAAGCTTGTGTTGGATTTAGAAAGTCCAGGGGAAGCAAATAAATAAAGACATTAAAAGAAAATATTTAAATGAACTCAGGGTACACATTTATTGCCTATCACCTCTTCATTCAACTACCATGGGATTCAAAGCATAACACGGGACATTAAAATATTCATTGAACTATAATCGTTATGGAAATTTAGAAATTTGAGAGGTTTGACATAGAAGGTAGTAAAACTGACTAAAACTCTAAAAGTGGAAGTGTTTTTAATCGTGTCTCATCTAAAATGATGAGTTTATATTGCTATGTAATCTGTCATATTATAAAATTGTATTTCCAGGCTAATAAAATGGTTTATAAAATCTGACTTGAAATATATTAGTAGTAGTATATTAATATTAAAAAGATTCAAGATCGCATAAAATGTAGATGTAACAAACTTCTCCAAAGTTTAGCTGTTATGCCAGGAAACAGAGAGCTCTTTAATAATTTCCAGAAAATATAAACTCTCCCAGGGAAGAAAATAAGATGGAATGGGATAGTAAGGTTTTTGTCTTCTAGTATAATCCTTTTAGAGTATTGTCAACTTGATTTGAAATACCAGAGGTGGTCTTAAGCAATGCCTCTGAAAACATGACAATGTGAATTTTCTTTTTACATGTTGTTCCACATAACGGTTTTTCAAATGGTTTTGAAGAAGCTTTCATAGGATTAACTAACTCAAGATAATGTGGCACTGTGTGGTCCTTGAAAAATTCACAGGTGCTATCTGAGGCCAACAGATCTTTTTTCAATCTGGATAGGCTGGTGGCCAAAATGAAAGCAGAAATCCTTCCGTAATGTAAAGAAAATGCAATTACGATCAGCCAGGACTCAAGTTGTGACCTGGCAGCTAGATTTGGTCAGAGTAAGAAGCTAATCCTCCAGGGTTGAAAGAGCTGCTGGAGAGCTCCAGAGCTTCTTGAAATCAGTGTCCTGTTTATAAAGAAATGATAAGGAGGATTGGAGAAGGGAACATAAAGGTGATGCAGGATGCCAGGTAAGTAGGTATAATGGTGAAGATTCTTATTCATGCTCCACCAGGCTGATTCTCAAAAGGGATTTGCTGTCCAACTTGCTGGCTGACTGCCACATTTATTGGTCTTGCTGCCAGATGTATTTTGGCTCACAGGGAAGTAGAAAGCTTAAAATGCTTTCCACGGTTGTTGTGTTGTACTTAGAAAAGGCAAGCAATCACAAAATGTCAGAAGCACAGTGCTATACTCAGACTTCCCAAAGTCACCCAAGTGTCAATCACTTAACTGATTGGCATACTTAAGAAAAAGTACACAAGAGAGATCTCCCAGCAGTGCTGTTCAGGATCTCTAGGCCTTCCATTGCTCAAAGGAAAACCAATTCAGTAATTTCCCCCCTTTGTAGTCTAAATGATAAAAAGATATTTAAGAGGAGAAGAAAATGATGTTTTTGAAAATAAATTTTGTTAGTGCTTTGGCAGGAACAGGTATACGGAGGTTATAAGCCGTATGGACAATAACAGAGGCAGAAGAACAGGGAGTCTGAGTTTAACTCCGGTTTCTTCCAGATCTCATACAACCTCGGCACAGTAATTTACCTTATCTGAACCCTGGTGTGTATATTCAACAACAATAATAATAATATTTAATGACAAAAATATTAAATATTAATGAACAAAAATAGTATTCCTTGTCTCTGTGCTAAAACTGTTACCCATCCGACACTTCATATCACCATCATCTGTGCTTTTTCCGTAGCTGTTATCAAAATGATTTGCTTTATATATACACGGTTTGCTTCTGTATTTTGTTTCACCTCCTCCAAGAGATGTAACCTCCTCAAGGAAAGATGGTTCTGTCTGCTCTGCCTGCTTTGCGAACAGCTTGATCTCAAGGAAATAAAATGTTACTTAACACATAGTAATGGATCATATTTATATTAGTTAAGTAAATATATCCCTGTTACACAATTTCCTGTAGAAATAAAGTGAAATGAATTAGATATAAGATCAAGTTGATAGTGCTTACTTGATATTAGTCCCCTCTGTTGTATTATTTATAATATTACAAAGTCTTTTCTTTGGAAATGTATATATGGATGTGCTCTTTGTTAGACTGTCAGTTCTGAGAATGTAGATTCTTATTTTATATATTTCTATGTATTTATCATCTGGCAAAGAGCTTGGCACAGTAATCAATAGCTACTTAAGTAAGAATTAATGAGTGACTAATATTGAAATAAGCATATGATTGATAAGTAATTGAAGCAGAATAAAAGTAGCTGAGTCATACTGGAAGATATAAAGTACATCTTTCTAAAGAATAAGGGTAACAAAACTAGTATTCAGTTTCTTGGGAAAATTATCTTTATTTAGCTGGTAACTGAGTTAACATAACTTTAATCTTTTTCATTTAGCCTATTTTTCCAAAAATAGCACAATGTATTACATTCCTTTAATGTTGCCTTCATTAATATCTATCACAATCCTTGTATATAGTAGGTGCTTTCCTTACATGAAAAGTAATCAAAATGTGTATTTTTACCTTGGGATTTACTTTTTCAACCCGAGAAAACAATCAAGCTAAAATGAATCAATGATTTATGAATATCTACAGTTCATCTGCTCATAATAAATAAACTTTAGTTATGACATGGGAAAGATGAAGGACCATAATTTCAACTAGATTTGTCTCTTTGTTAAGATATACACAGAAGGATTTTCATATTCTCAGCTGCACTTGCTGAGAGAAAATGCAGTACAGAAGAAATCATAGTCAAGCCAGCTGGATAGCCTGCTGGGTAAGGGGACCACATTTCCAGTGGCTGACCACTATGGAATCTCCATGCCAGTAGCTTGAGACATGATCAAAGCAAGTGCACATGTGTACCTGGAGGAGTCCGACCCGGTGAGGCCCCAGGATCTGTCTGAGCCCCCTGACCTTTGAGCTCCGCTTCCGGTCGGATCAACACGTTGGCAAGGCTACTGTTGTACACCCCCCGACCTTGGAACAAAGCTTGGGTCACTTAGCATGTCAGCAAGGCTGCTTGCTATTTGCTCCAGAGAATTGAGGCAGCCTCACTGGGAAGCGACCCCCCTCTGACTCCCCAATTTACTACTATGAAAGAATTACATAGCTCTCCTATACATCCTGAGTATATGATAAAATCTTCCGGGAAGTCCCCGACCGACCCGCTCCCCTTTGCTCTAATCACTTACTATTAATTACAATGCTTTATCTCCATGGTCACAATAGAGGGTGGGCTGAAGTTCTTTCTAGGCAAAAGTAATCTTGACCTTTAGAAGGCCCTTTAAAATACATCCTTTCTTTACCTAAAATAAGATTAGGCCAAAACTGGCCCAGGACACCTCTGCCCTCTCCAAGTGAAATAGATAAATGTATTAGGATTCCTCAAATTAAGTCTTAGATCCCTACAAGACTGTATAAATATCATTCTTTATTAAGATCCATAAGAACTAATATCTATTCTTGAGATTTTCTTTTCTCAGCACCATTCTCAGTAATCACAAGATGGCTCCTGCGCCGCATCTGCTTACCGGAACCGCTTTCCCGAAACTGCATTCCATGGAGACCCACCTACAATTGAGGAACTGCACTAGACCCACCCTTAATCCACCCCTGAATAGGAATTGCACTAGACCCACCTTTAATCCACCCCTGAATAGAATCTATGTTTTATTGTTAAAAGACTTTATGAAATGATAATTGAAACACGTAGCCCCTCTCCCATTTACTTGTATGTAACACATTTTCAATAAAAACGCACAATAAATAAAAAGGCACGATGATTCCTAGCAGTTGTACTTCCTCAGAGAGCGATCTCTGAGGGGTGTCCGGCATAGGACATGCATGAAAGGCATGGAGGCCTCTGTCTTCTGTTCACCTTCGCCGCCTTCGTCGAGATAACCCACCCACGCCGAGGCTGGACCCCGGCATGTACCCAAAGTCCCAACAGCATGGAGATATGGAGGAGAAGGGATTGTAATGTGACCACACCTTACTGAATGATACTCTCACTCTCATTCTCTCTTTTCTCTCTTCTTTCTTCCCTTTGCCTCTCCCTGGTGAGTGCACATGTCCTCTGGAAATTACAAAAGGGGAAGGAATCATAGTCTCTGAAACGCTTGACAATATAGCTTGTATTCCATAGTGTCTTGCATAGAAAAAATAAGTATAATCACATAATGAGGTAAGCCTTAAGGTAAGTTCAAGGCTAGTATCCCTCGGAGGTTCTAAGGGTTGGAGAATTGGTACTAGTAAAGTCTAACAAGATTTGGAGAACTGAAAGCAGTGAAGTGTAACAGCCATCAATAAGGAAATTTTCTAGGAGCATAAATTTAATTTGGGTGGAATACTGAGTTATGAAGCTGGGATTCTAGACAAAACTTTATGTTTCCTGGGTATAGGGAAATTCAGTTGTCAAGACAAATTCAACTCTGTATTCATTGCAGCATTTTTCACGATAGCTAAGTCATGGAATCAACCTAAGTGCCCAACAAATAATGAATAGATTGAGAAAATATGGCACACAAAAGTACTGGAATACTACTCAACAATAAAGGACAATAAAATCCTGTCATTTGACACAAAGTACATGATACTAGAATATATAATTGCTACGTGAAATAAGCAGACTATGAAAGACAAATGCTATATGCCCCGGCTTAAGTTACTGAATGTCCACACTCAGTGAAGGAAACTAAAGAACTTGAGAAAACAGAAAGAGAGTAATGGTAGATACCAAAGACTGCTTGTCCTGGGAGGTGGTGAGGTTTGTGCTAGTCTTTTTTTTTATTTGTTTGTTTGTTTGTTTTTCAAGTGAATACATGCACTCAACGGAGTGAGAAAAACAGAGAGGAAGAGGGAGAACCTTGCCTGCCGATGGGGAACGGTCATGCTACAATCCTTACTCCATCTTCCCACCTACTGGGATGTGGGGCACTCACATACACTGCCCAGTATGCTTTTCAAGCCGCTAGAGATAGGTTGCAAACCATACAATGGGCCATGTGTAACCCACCTCCCTTAACAGCTAGCCAAGGCGGGTCATCATGAGAAAATGTTTAATGGACACAGGAATGCATATAAATAAGGATGAGAGACTACAGGACAGTATCACAACAGAGCAAATCCTAGACAATTTAATACATATTTAAGAAAATAAACTAGTATAATGATTAACGACTGTGCTCAACATAAAGTAACATGCAATGTTGAAGCAGATGAATATGTGCATATTTTTATTTGATTATTATATACTCTCTGCATGCTTTAAAACCCATATACTGTACTCCACAAAGATATACATAGAATATACAGTATATAAACCAGAAAGCCACAATTCAAACAAAAATAATGATTGTGCTGATTCCAAAGTGTTCCTCAGTTTTTATGAATATTTTATAGTGAGTTTATTATTCTCGAGAATCTGAAATTAGAATAAAATGGTCACAGCTTTGGAACAGACCTATAAATCCAGATTCCTAAAATGTGAGGTCTGACGAGTTTAAGAGCTATGGGTAATCTTACATATATAACTTAGTAACAAATAGAACTGGACCTGAGTGTTCCCGAAGTATTCATACAAAAAGAATTTCATGCTATTCATTTGCATTTCCTAACCACATACACATAAGAATGACATATTTTTAATTCTAAAGGTAATTTTTATTTTAAAAGAAAAATTAGTTTGTTATCTACAAAATGTTGGGTATCATCATTACTATTTTAAGGTTATGAATTTTTTGTCATATTTATCACAGGCTTCAGTCTTTGCTTTGCATCTTATCAGATGTCATGCGATCTTCATTCGTTCCATTACTTGAGAGATAATATTTGTCTGCTTGATTAAATTAGTCTCTTCCCAATTTTTTCTTTTTCATTATTACTGTATTTCCTCTCTGTAGAACATATTTGAATGAGAAGTAAATAAGACTACATAAATATCCTGTTCATTAAGAACTTTTACTGTAATTGAATTTTCCTAGTTGATTAATCATTAATATGATGATTACCTAATAGCACTTTTCTAATTTTATCATTTTTTTTCTAGATTTACTTACTGCATTTTCATTATAACAGATATATTTCTGTTCATGCACTTATTAATTCATTTACATTTATATAAACTTATGATTTACCACTTCAAGAGGTAATTTATTTGGATGTAAAAATTGTTCTAGGTTTTGTTCAGTAGGAGATTTTTCAAGATCGATTCCGTGTCCTTTTACATATCTTCATTATTCTTTGTTTAGTCTTTTCTCCAAGAACCATGCTTCTCTTTCATAGAGAACCATATTTATAAACCAAATATAGTGCTTATAGTTCTAGGTTCTCATCAGTTTGGGGCAGAGCTAGAGAATCTATGCATATATGCATACACAAATACTTTTACATATTTATTTACTTCTCTATACTTAAATACTGAGAACTATGAATTCACACCACTTCTTCCAATTCCTATCCAGCATCATAGAGTTCATCATAGTTGTCTCACTGCCTATTTATATTCCCTTGTACAGTGAGTGAGAAAGCTGGTTCTCAATTGAATTTCTCGTTAAAATAGTCCTCAAAGTATACACGTACCTGATCTCTAATTGTCATCACTACGCCTCACCCACCCCATTTCCTGGTTAACACCACCACTCCCTGCTTGAACTCTGACACTGCATGCTGGGCCTTGTCCACTCCCTGCCCTTTACCTCCCCACTTGATGCTCCCTCTCTAGAGCTGGAGGCCAATCTAGCTCAGCCTCCATCTAATGGGCTTTTAACTGAGTTATCAGGAAGGAAGAAGAGATATTCTTTAAAAATAAAAATTTGGGGCCAGAATGTGGCACAGAGTTTAGGGCAGCTGGATCCCACATGGCCAATGGCATGGTTGAGTCAAGCCCAGTGGCTTGAAAATCATGCTGGACAGGTGTATGTATGTGCCAAAAATCCTGAGAGGAGACTGGAAGAGAAGGAATAACAGTATACCCATTCTTTTTGGGGGAGGGGGTGGGTGTGATCTTTTTCTCTCTCTGGCAAGCACATGTTCCCTATAGCTATATATATATATATATATATATATAATATGCACATATATACAAGCATACATACATACATAAATGTTTGACCCTCTTATTTAATGAAGATTACCCTTAACTAATTTTTTTTGAGAGGTTTTTGCTATAGGGCACGTGTGCTTGCCAGAAAGACAGAGACAGACAGACAGAAAGCGAGAATTCACCCCCCAGGGGAGATGGCCACGCCGCAATCCCTTCTCCTCATTCTCCTCTCGGGATCTTGGGCATACACGCACACGTGCCTGGCGTGAGTTTAAGTCACCGGGTCCAGGACTCCAACCGCAATCAGCTACATGGGAGTTCAGTGACATAGCCATTATGTTATTTGCTGGTCTCCCTTAACTAATTTTAAAGTGATAAGAATTTAAACACACATTTGTAATTTTTTTCTACTTAAAGTTGTCCTACCTAACCAAGAGGTCCTGGGATGCCTTGGCTAACCTTGTGAGAAGTTCATTTCTTTAACTTGACCATCTTAAGTGGGTAATATGATCCAGTCCGGTGGCCTAATGATTAAGGAAGTCAAATCCATTTTTCAGATCCTAGCCCTGATGGCTTGAGAAACACACCTGGCATGTGTGATTATGTACCTGAAATCTCAACAAGTCGAAGAAATGAGAAATTAAGGAGAAGAGATTGTAATGTGACTACACCCCACTGGATGGTGAACACATCTTCCCCTCTCTTTCTGTGTCTGACAAGCATACATATCCTCTGGCAAGTTTTTTAAATAAAAAGCAAAATTATATCTCATAATAAATATGAAATTATTATTCTATATTGATTAAAAAGTTGGTTTTTCCTTAGACTACTACACATGGGAAAACCAGGCAAGCCATGCCACACTACTTATGGTTACCAAAACAATGACTAATATTTCATTTTGTCTATTAAAAGCATACACACATGTGTTCAGACTCTTCTTTCTTTTTTTTTTTTTTTTGAGAGAGACGTTTGCTATAGGGCATGTGCACTCACCAGAGACATAGAGACAGAGAGACAGAAAATGAGAATCAGCCCCCACAAGAGATGGCCACACTGCAACCCCTTCTCCTTCATTCTCCTCTCAGGATCGTGGGCACACACACACACATATGTGCCCACATGAGATTTAAGCCAACGATCTGGGACTCAAACCATGGACAACTATATGGGAGTCCAGCAATGTAACCATTATGCTATCTGCTGTTCCCAACACTCTTATTTTCAAACACCTACACAAGCATAGAGCAGTTGTTGCTTACCTACTGTATCTGTAATACATGAGGTCCTCACCTTACATACTAGTTAAAATTTAACATGTTACTGTCTATAATTTTCTTATGAATTAAAAGTTTCAAATTAAATATGAAGTTTTTATCATTTGTAGAATATTATCTGTAATATTTTGGTACTGCTAAAAGCCAACACTTCAGAATGTTAGTATATTCCATCTGCTTTCAAGTGGAGTGGTATTGCCCAAGAGAGAAAAATAATTAGTTCTTTTTTTTTTTGGAAAGGTTTTTGCTATAGGGTGCGTGCACTCACCAGACAGACAGAGAGAGACATAGAGACAGAAAGCGAGAAATCACCCCCCAGGGGGTATGGTCACACCGCAATCCCTTCTCCTCCATTCTCCTCTCGAGATCTTGGGCACGCACGCACACACGCCGGGCGTGAGATTTAAGCCACCGGGTCCGAGACGCGAACCACGGTCGACTACGTGGGAGTCCAGCAACATAGCCATTACGCTAACTGCTGGTTCCCAAATAATTAGTTCTTGACGTGTGAAGAAATACATGTTTGTATACATCTGTGTTTGTGAGTATAGTGTGTCTGTGTTAGCAAAATTTTCACGAGAAATGGAGATTTTAAAAAAATGGATATGCAATAAAAAATTCCTTTAGGGGACTGTATATATATATATTTCGCCAGAAAGACAGAGAGAAACAGAGAGACAGAAAGCGAGAAATCACCCCCCCCCCCCACCAAGAGGGGTTGGCCAGCTACAATCCTTTCTCCTCCATTCTCCTCTCAGGATCTTGGGCATGCACTCGGTGCGAGTTTAAGCCACAGGACTTGAAACACCGTCGACTACATGGAAGTCCAGTGATATAGCCATTATGCCAACTGCTGGTCCCTAGGGGGCAATATTGAGAAAAATTTTGAGACACACAGCTGTATGTTTACCACTTTGTGGAAATGTCCCCCTTCATCATCAATAAAATAGAATACCACCTTAACTGTCATTTCACCTATTCTCTGTGGCCTCCCGGCTCTGCTCCCACATCACTGGAAGTGCCTTGAAATGTGTCTGAGAACTATAGGCCATTTGATATTTTCATAGGTATAAAAATAAACCTGAGGTATTATGGCTATCAAAGACTCACTTGATCAGGGTAATCCTATAGCACTGGAACTCTTGAAGAGGTGGTTCTGTATTAAAAACTAGTAATTCCCTAATCAAGGAGGTAATTATTTCACTATTTATTTATTAATTAGTTATTTGTTTATTCACATATCTATGTATTTAATGGACAGGACATGAGGGGAGAGGCTAGCGGATGATATTTTAGACGATACTTGAGTCTGGAATCTCAAACTCTCAAATCTATGATATTATTATTAAAAGTTAGTGGCATATTATGTGATAACCTTATCAGCATTCTAATACTCGATCTCTCCTTTGTTACAGAATTCTTACCAGGCACTGAGCCAGGGTATGTGATTACAGCTTTAAATAACACACCTTATCTTACTCTCTGTTCTCAGAGTTTTTACCATATAACAATAGACTACGCAAAGGAAACAAGCCATTATTCATCACCTACATGAACTGACCAGCATATTCCTGCATGATATGTAGAATAATAAAATGTAATTTCATTACTATCTTGTCCTTATTATAATTAATTGTATTATAGTTTCCTACAGTGTTGTATTACTGTATTATGGAAAAGGAAATGGAATTTAGAAAGGAAACAATGTGTGACAGAAGTGTATCTTTGTTTAAAAACATGTGTGTTATTATACCTGTAGTCAGGATATCATAGAATTTTGACTCTGGAAAAGATAATGATTAGGCTATTCACAGTGTCAAGTGGTTTATCTTTAAAAATGTTTTGTTATAGCACTAAGAAGAACTATTTGCTTAAATATCCATCATTGTGGTATCTAATAATACAGCAGGAAAAAGAAAATGGTCAGGAGCAATATTTTATGCCCATTTTGGAAAAAGAGAAATAAAGTTGTATGCTACACCAAGATTAAAGAAATGTACTATAATTAAATAAATTCTGGACCTAAAGCAATGCCCCAGAATAAACATATTTTTGTCATTTTTCAGAGTTTAGAAAATTATGGTAGACATAGGACTCACAGATCCAAAATATGTCAGAATTTGGTGGCTAAAACAAATTTGTCAAAACATAATATGTAACAATGTGAGTCAGAAAAGACTCAAGGCATATAGTTCTTCAAGATAATATGATTTAAGAGATGGTTTCATCTCTAGACTTACTATCTGGGGACACAATAGGAAATTTAAAAATACCTAGCATGCATGAAAAGTTTTTTCCTTTGTATTTTCCTCTTAGGTCTGTGGTTGCTAAAAACAACAAGTTTACATTTTTTTTTTTATTGGTAATTGAAAATTATACAACTTTATTCCAAGAAAGAATTTTGATCTCTAATTCTACTAAATGTAAAATTGTGTGATATGGAACCCTGAACATGGACATTGCAAATTAAATGACATCTAGGAAAGCATTATTTTTAGTATTTCAAGCATATGTGATCAAATTGTGGTTTTTATCAAGCCTTAAAGCATTGAATACTGAAAATGACAATTGTAGAAATTGAATCATATAAATGGTAGACTTGAAAATGCAGTTATTTCCTAATATTTTATTAAAACATCTATTTTTATGAAATTGAACCCAGTTTGGCAAAATAATTAACCTTAGGTATCAATGGATTTATGTACATCTTTTAAATGCTGCATATTGTCTGCTACTTAAAAAATTCTTCTTAAATAAGATGAAACATGTATAAATGCATTGACAAAATAAGTAATTAACTCACAAAAAGGCAAAAGAGTAGAGTTATAATCACAAAAACTTGGTAAGCCTTTATATTTTATTATATAAATATATACAGTTATGTGTGTGTGTGTGTGTGTATGTGTGTGTGTGCATGTGTAAAGAGAGAAAGAGAGGACAATTCTAATATTCTTAGGATTATCTTGACTCTTAAAATTGGTGATTATCAAAAAGATAAGATTCTGTACATTTCAAAGAAAGAGTATTTCTTTTTATCAGGCTCTTCAATTGAAATCAGGTCATTATCTGAGTCCCAAGTTCAAGATCTTCTTGGACACCTAATGATAGATAAATTAAATGAGTACTTAAGTTACCACTCTAAATTCAGCTTTTAACTCTTTAGCTTAGCCTTCTTACAATCTTGGTAACTGATTCTAAAAATCCAGTTAAGAGAGTAGACAGAACTTATGTGGATAAACTTACCTTATGCTTTAAACACGTAGAAATGTTGGATAACAAGAAAATTTTTCAAAAGTTTTAGATCTATGACTGATTTTGTGACCAAGAGAACAAATATCTTTTTTTAATGTAATCATTTTACAATTTTACAAAAGTCTAATAGAAAGAATAGTGTTGGTTTCCAGTTGAGTAAAAACTTATCTAAGTATTTGAAGGGAAAAAAATGATAAAGGACAAACAAAACAAAATAACTTCATCCACAACCTTAGGAAGCAGCAAGAATGTTTTCCACCTTTTATGACTTTAGATGAAAACAGCCATTTCAGAAAAACTGGAAGCTGATGCTAGCAGCTTTCTCTAGGGGTCTAAATTTACACTATCAAAGTAGTAAAGGGACACTAGCTGACAAATTGGAATAAATACCAATCCAGACCCACAGGACGCTGACAGCAGTGAACGCTGAACTCTCTTCCAGAGCTTCTCTCACAGTCTAGAGGACTCAGGACTCCATGGAAGCGAGTCCCACAGAGGATACATAATTCAAGACTTAAAAATAAGGCAAAGAAATAAATGAGCAGATCCTAGAAATGAAGAATGAAAACGAATACGTAACTTGAACTTCAAAAGCATATATTAGAAAACCACCTGAAAGGGACATCTGGATAAAGTAGGTTATTATATTCCAAAAGAAAAAAAAAAATGCAGGTAGATTTTTTTTAAAGAATCAAATAAAATAATAAAAATAAAAGCTGTAATCATTGAAATGAACAAAACAGTAATCTATAACCTCAGTCTAAGATTTGAATTGTTGACTAGCCATAGTTGTATAAAGAACTAATGAACTATAAAAACAATTTGTGCTCACATAGAGAAGACAATGAATAATATAAACGATATAGACAGGGAAGAATGAAGGGGAAAAGTGCTCATAGAAGAAGATAGCATAAAAGATAGGACAAAAATATATTTCCAATGATCAAGGGCTTGAACCTAAGGTGATTTTTATGAGAAGACAGTGGTAATTTCTTAGCGATAATAGACAAAAAAAATTATTGTAAATTAATTTAAACTGAATTCAAGGAAAAGAAAAATGCCTTCCGCATGCTGCTTTGAATGTTTTTTAATTGACTTGCCTTTCTATAAAATACGTTATGAAAATAACCATGTCTATCTTTTCTTTTCTTTCTTTTTTTTTTTGGAGAAGTTTTTGCTATTGGGTGCGTGTACTCGCCGGAAAGATAGAGACAGCGAGACAGAAAGTGAGAAATCACCCTAGCTTAAGCCAACAGGTCCAGGACTCAAACCATAGTCGACTGCATGGGAGTTCAACGACATAGCCATTATGCTAACTGCTGGTCCCCATGTCTATCTTTTCTATAGGTCTTACTTTCTGCCAGGCTACTTTACCAAGCATTATGCTCTTATTTATCTCTTGTAATCCTGATAACACCCACATCAGATAGGCACCATTCTGGGCTTAAAGAAATTAAGTAACTTGCGCAGGTTTAGATGATTCATGAGTGGAGTCTGGATACTAAATCTTATTACCTGCTCTTAACCAATGTCCTAAAATAAAACATTTTTAAAAGGAAATTGTACATTTAAATGTGCTCAAGGAAAAAAAAAAGATTTTGAAAGAAGGTCAAATGAAATAAAACTTACAATCAAATTTACTTTTGACAAAAAAACTTGAACTCAATGCTCCACAGAATACAAATATTCTCCCTGAGGCCCTGTGGTTTTAATATGTCTTTCTTACCAGAGATCTGAGTCTCCTTGTGAGGCTCTCACTATGTGATCCTGAGAGTCAAACAGCCTGTTTAAATTCATCTGATAACTTTGACAATTGAAACAGACAAACGTTTTTTATTGTAATAGATCTAAAGAAATCTCTTAAACTCTGAATTTGTTACTTCTCTTCTAAAGCCTGCTTTCTACCTGAACTCAGCTCCCAAAATGTGCTTAAGGTGTAACTGACTTTTTTCAGAAATTCATGACATGTTTCTATGTGAAAATGCATCACGATTTTCCTGATGACCCAATACATTGTTTGTGTATGCCAAGAAAAAAATAAATAACAGGCATAACAGATTTAAACCATAGAATAAATTATTAATAACTTTGCATGGGTTTAAGAAATATAAGTAAATAATTGAATCCAAAAATAAAAATGGGAAAAGAGATAGTTTTCTCTTATCATAGGATTCCCAAATGGCCTTTAAGCAACTAGCTGATTGACACAGGCAAGAATCGTCCATGGATGGTAAAATGAGAAACAGGATATTTGCATAGCGTCAAGGTATTTCTTCATAAAACATTTATTCATTCTAAAGAGAAAAAAATGTAAATTTACAGTGGGAAAAACATTTTATCATTATTAACAGCAACAGTAATAAAACATTGTGAAATCATGTCTCTCCTGGTATAAAACATCGAGAATAACATCAATTTCTCTTGAGGATTCTTGCCCCATCAAAAACACTGAGCTTTAGCACAATTGTGAGAAAGCATAAAGCACACACTGAAGTACATTCTACAAAGTTACTGGCCAGTACTCTACAATAGTATCAAGGTCATGAAAAGCAATGGCCAAGGAATGGTCACAAATGAAAGAGAAAAAAATTCCAAGTTAATGAAGTCGACAGTCCCAGCTGGACTTCTAGAGCCAGGGAAAAAGTATTCGTGGATAATTGCGATGCTATCTGTGCATGAGTTCATTGTACTAAATCGATGATGATGTCCTTGCTTCAGTTGATCGAACTATGTCATATAGGCATTTTCTGTAACTCTAAATTTATTTAGGAATGAAAAGTGAATACAGGAAATCATGTAAGTGTTCATATTTAGTTGGACGATACTTAGTATTTGCAAATAAATAAATTAGTAATAAAATCAGGATCCAGTAGCAACCAAAATGAACAGCACACTGCTTAGGAAGCTAGAAGCTGTTTGAGAGGTCTGGATGCAGTGCCCTGGACCAACCTGGACTTGTGCAGTACCATGATGCATCCCAATAGTTCTAGCTAATTGTGAGGTTAGGGCAGGAGGGTCTTAACACAGCAAGATTCTGCAAGAAAATACCTCTTTCTTTCTCTCTCTCTCTCTCTTTCTCTCTCTCTCCCCCCCTTTTTGTCTCTCTTCCTTTACCTCTCACAAAAAATAATAAGAAGAATATTCACTTCAGAATTTTTTCTCTTCTGTAAATGGATAATTGCGATGCTATCTGTGCATGAGTTCATTGTACTAAATCGATGATGATGTCCTTGCTTCAGTTGATCGAACTATGTCATATAGGCATTTTCTGTAACTCTAAATTTATTTAGGAATGAAAAGTGAATACAGGAAATCATGTAAGTGTTCATATTTAGTTGGACGATACTTAGTATTTGCAAATAAATAAATTAGTAATAAAATCAGGATCCAGTAGCAACCAAAATGAACAGCACACTGCTTAGGAAGCTAGAAGCTGTTTGAGAGGTCTGGATGCAGTGCCCTGGACCAACCTGGACTTGTGCAGTACCATGATGCATCCCAATAGTTCTAGCTAATTGTGAGGTTAGGGCAGGAGGGTCTTAACACAGCAAGATTCTGCAAGAAAATACCTCTTTCTTTCTCTCTCTCTCTCTTTCTCTCTCTCTCCCCCCCTTTTTGTCTCTCTTCCTTTACCTCTCACAAAAAATAATAAGAAGAATATTCACTTCAGAATTTTTTCTCTTCTGTAAACCTATAAACTTTTGATTTTTCCCTTATTTTCTTTGTCTTGAAACACACATACATACACACCCGCATATACCCAATTACAGCTATCCTCATTAAACTTTCCAGAGGAAAATTTTATTAAACTTTTAAAAATAAATAAATAAATAAAAACTGCTCTTCAACTTAGGCTATGCCTATATAGAGTTGCCTATGTGAGGGTCAGCTTGATTTGAATCTGGTTGTAGATGTTCTCACACAGCTGGGGATTATTTTGTCCCACAGAGGACAGTTGGCAGTTTCTGGAGAGATTTTGTTACAACCAGGGGAAGCAAACTGACATCTAGGGATGCTGTTAAAAAAATCCTGCAATTCAAAGGACACCTCCCATAACAAGGAATAATATGGTTCGAAATGCCAAGACCACCAAGTCTGAGGAACTTTCCCTGGCCAATGATTTTCTAAAGTTTTGAAGTGCCCGTAAGGTTCCAAACTTGAACATATACATAATACAAACCCACTATTATCTCATGCCATCTCATGCTAACTTTGATGAAAAGCAATACAGTTGTTTTGATGTGGTGAAAAAGCAGAAAAAAGAAGAAGAAATATACTGAAGTTGGTGTTAAAAACAAGACTAGCATAAAACCTAGCACAAATGTGTATTTTATTTTTATCTGAACTTTTTATTTTTTTCCTAATGGCTCCTTTGCATTTCAGTGAATACAGTGACATAGATCGACATGATATATTGAGAGCAAAGAAACATAATACTAGTATAAACTTCATTGTCTCCTTTGCAGTTGTGCTTGGGTTTTTGCTAGCAGCAGTTTATTTCTTTCAAGAGTCTCTGATTGTTCTGTTTCTTGATAAACTTGAATGCATGCTCTTCCAGTTCAAATCCAAGTAGGTCTTTCAAATTGGTCCTGTCAGGCTAGCCTGTAACGTGGTGGTTAAGATGACTGGATATGATTCGAGTGCCAGAAATAGCAGTTTGACAAACATAAACACACATGTATGTGCATGCATATCCAGAATCCCTAGGAGAAGGGATTATAGCATGGTCATCCCTCACACGAAAGGACATGCTTTCCCACTGTCCCTCTCTCTCTCCCTGTATCTCTAGCAAGCATGTGCACTCTCTAGCAAAATTAAAAACAAACAAACAAAAACCCTGCGCCTCTCAGGGAGGTATATGGCACAGCTGTTAGATTACAGATTGGGGTTAAAAAGCCTGAGTTCATATACTGGCTAATGATTTTCTAAAGTTTTGAAGTGCCCATAAGGCTCCAAACTTGAACATACACAAAATATGTATATGCACTGGCCATGCGTCTGTAGACAAATAAGCTTTGTGCAGTATTTTCCTCATATGCATAATTAAAATGGTAGTAATTTCCACCTCATAAAAAATGGTAATAACTATCACCTCATAAGGCTGTTGTAAAGATTAGTTATAGGCCCAGATGTAGAGGTGAAGGCAGCAGAGGACTGCTATGTGAAACTGGAGCCACATAGGAGGCCCCAGTTCAGTTCCCGGACCAACTTGAAGCAGGCCAGGTGTGTTTATACATAACCATAACCCTAGCTAAATGGAAATCGGGGCAGGTGGATTGCAACATGGCAAGATCATATCAAAAATAGTTCTCTTGTTTTCTCCCTATGTTTCTCACGAATAAGGGAAGAATGAAAGAAAGAATGCTAACATGGAATCTACTTAGCATGCTTCTTGGCACTTTAAAAGTTCTGCATACATTATTGCTGCTTTTTTTATTATTATCCAAAAACCGACCACTTTTATATCCAGAATTAGGCTCAATGCTCAGGACATTCCCACGAGTCTGTGTCATGTGCAATGACCTTCCGCAGATCACCTAGGCAAACATGTAGAGCTGGCGTGTTTTACATCAGGATATCAGGGAAAGGTCAGTTCACATCTTTTTTTGTTTTTCCCATGAAAAATCTTAACCAGTTTTCTTATTCTCTCTAGGCTCCTAAGGTACAGGTTCCCTGAAGACCTAGTTATGGATTTCCCAAAGCACTTCTTATTGGTGGATACAAACATTTTAGTCACCAAAAGTCGATAGTGCCATTTTGATGATGATGTCTAAAAAAGTACCATAACTATGGAAATAAGTTTGGACTTACATGTATAATTTCACGAATTTATAAGAATTGATCTCAAATTTATAACTGCATAAAATTTGAATCACAAATGATGTATAAAGTTGAATTCCTACATTATTTTGTATTTGTTTCAAGTCTGGCCATCTGGGATCCTCCATCTGCCTAGAAATAACTTCCATTTACCCATTTCTAAACCGAGACATTTAAAACCTTTGCTTGGGGAACCTGAGTCTCTAAAATGTGATCTTATTTTAAGTGCTATAATTAAAACACAATTATTCTTATCTAAAATAGGATATATTAAGTAATATCTGCACTTTTGTTCTGTATGTTACCTCTAGAATGAAATCAAAACCCACTTTTTAAAGCAAGACTTTTTCTATTTTTGTAATACATAATATGTGATTTTCTTTGCATTTGACTTCTTTTCATTACATAAATTGATAGGCTGTAATGATGATCATTTCCATTACTAGTTTGAAGAATGGTGTAATTTAGAACATTTTCTTAAGTTAGGCACAGATTTTTAAAGTTCATTCTAACTATAAAGATTTTTTCCTTTAATTTGTTCACATTTTATTTCTTTGTCTTATTGTACATATCATAGAATAAAGCGGAAAGAGACTGTAGCACATATGAAACCAATACACAACTTGACCTTCATCAGATGAAGGAGATACTGTGTCGTTCAATGTTGCCTATTAAAAGAAATTTAATATGGCCGACTCCTTGAGTAAATGTTGAAGTGAGCTGGATCTTACATAGCCAACGGTTCAGTCCAAATTCCAACCCCAGTGACTGGAAAAACATGCCAAACATCAAGGTCAACTTTTTTGTTTTGTTTTATTTTTGTTTTTGTATGCATGCTTACTAGAAAGAGACAAAGAGAGAGAAGGAAGTAAGAAATCACCTCAAATTCACAAGAGGGGATGACCATGCCACAGTCCCTTCTCTATTCTCCTCTTGGGATTTTGGGCATGCACATACACATGCCTGGCATGATTTTTAAGATGTTAGGTTCTGAACTTGAACTTCCAAATGGACATATGGAATCCATCTCTTTAACCTCCATACCATCTGGTGGAACTCAAGGTTGTTTATTAAATAATTATATTAATAAAAAAATAAATAATGACACTATTGATCACAGAGAAGCTAAGTCAATAGCTAGGAATTAGAACCAAGAACTAAGTCCAGGATATGACTCTCAAGTCTTCCCTTTCAACCATCATAGAATGAGTTCCTTCTTTGAAATTGGGTAATACTGTTAGAGATGACACGTTTCCCCCATGTGCCTTAAAGTAAAGGCTAATCTGAGTATTTAGAATAAGGAGGAGATGCAAGAATTATTCTATAAACTCTCTCTTCTGTTTTACTGAGTGGCCCAAAGAATCACCAACGCTTCTGTAATTTTACACAAATCAGAAAACTTCATCCACTCTGCCATCTAATAAAATAAAATTACTCCTGAGAATAGGGATTCTAATTAGCTTTAAAAATGTAAAATAAATATCTTTAAATAAAAAATTTCAAGCTAGAATAAGTGTAGACCACAAAGTCTGTACAAATATCATGCGGGAATCTTCTCCAGGGACTCTTTCTAAAGTGAGAGTCAGATAATGGACACTAGCAAAACACTCTGGGGACAGATCATGGGGCTGCTGGTGTGGCTGACTGAGGAAATATTCCAGTGACAAGAAAGTGTATCAACAAAATAATGTCAGTGAGATTTGTTATTTTTTTGTGTGTGCATGATAAACTATAGCATGTAGACTGATTGTATTTTGATTACAGTGCTATTTTAAGGAATCAGATATGGGAATTGTTTCTACTTGTATTTTTAATATTAATTTTTAATTAGAGAATATGTTCTGTATATTATCCCATTCTCTACTAACACCAAATTATAAAATATTATGAGGGCATCTGAAAACAATTCACATAATCCCCAAATAGAAAAGACTAGTCAGTCTTTGAAATGATCACAGAAATATTTTGAACAATTTGTTTTTTTTTTTAAGTTTATTTATTTATTTATTCCATGAGAGAAATAGGGAGAAAAAAGAGAGACACACCCCTAACATGGTGTTGACACCAATATCCATCCCCAAACCTTCAGCCCATCTGGATCATGGACATTTGTATGACTATTGAACTCAGGGAAGTTTCCGGACATGAACTGGGAACCTACCTGTGAGGGATTATCTCATGGAGTGTCAGATTTTACTGCTGCACCACCACCTGACTACTACCAGAAATTGATTTTATATCTCAAATTCAATTTTAATAGAAAGGTTTGAATTATGATGAAGCCCATCAATTTAAAAATACTAGACTAAATACTTACTGTAAAAATATAAAAATATTCATATATATTTGATCACTGATTAAATAATTTAAAATAAAAAAGGAAAGATATAAAAGAAAGACATTTTAAAAAGGAAAGTTGTGCTGAAACAAGTCTATGGGACAAGTTAAAAACATAGTGTCAAGCTCTAAATATAGTTTTTGAGTCAAAAAAGTTTCTTTAGACATTAAACATTCAAAAATAAATAATATTCTAAAAAGAAGACAGTGTAAATGAAATTCACTCACGTTTTAATGTGATTATGTGAAATAAGAAATAGCATTCCCCAGGAAACAGTGAAGGACAAAAATCCAAAGATTACAGCTACATTTTATAAATTAGATATTATCAATCAGCACACACACACACACACACACACACACACAAACCTGAAGGGAAAATTATGCATTTTGACTGAAATTATTAGTAGGCAATTTGGTAAAAACATGCTTAAAACCCAGTCAATTCAAGGCCCCTGGTAAAAATATTTTTCTTTATTGGATAAGCATACTTAATATAGAATCAAGACATTATTTATATCCCAAGTAAACAAATCAAAATATACAAATTAAAAAGTGTTCTTTTCAAAAAGGAGATAATGAAGGAGTAAAGTAATCATTAAAACTCACAATGTTAATATATGAAGATATTCATCAAAATTTTACTCTAAATAGTGCACTGCACTATTACTATTAAAAGTGCATTCTATGAAAAAACTCTATGGCAGATCAAACAGGAAAACACACACAGAATTATTCCTGCCTTCAGTGAGATTATAATCAAATATCATAACAATCCAGTTTCCACATTTCAAAGGAAAATTGTCACTTTACAGATAGCTACTTTGCTTTATGGAACACAGGCATATTCAAATTCAGAGTTGGGATTGGTTTTCAATAAAGAGCTTGTAAAAGTCTATGTGTGTGTGTGTGTGTGTGTGTGTGTGTGTGTGTATGTGTGTGTATATATAGAGATATAAATATGCATACCATGTGTATCTATATATGTGTGTAAGTGTATATATACATATATATTTAAAAATAAAATGGCACATATATATATATATATAGAGAGAGAGAGAGAGAGAGAGAGAGATACACATGATATGTGTATC
>NW_006209847.1:580637-612537 GCF_000334495.1 Tupaia belangeri chinensis | reverse complement strand
TATATATATATATATTCAAAAGTAAACTAGTATTTCCCCATCTTTAAATTTATGGAAGTCTTCAAATGTTAAGTTTTAATATAGTCTTATGCAGGTGAATAAAACAGTAATAATTTTATTACCTTTTTGTCACACTAGTTCACACTTACCAAATCCAATTTTCTCCGTTTTTCCTTTGAATGTAGCAACCTTTTGTATCTTCATGATATCTACCCACAAAGGCATTTTCTTTTTGTCTGCAAGTCAATCAACACTGATGCCTCAACATCAAAATCCATCAAAATCAATACATCTAAATCTTATCTTCATCATCACTTTACTTACTATTCTAATTATCCTGTATCTTACAGTTGAGAAGTTGAAGCAAAAATCAAATATGCTTGCCTCAAGAAAAAATTGTATTCTTACCACCATACATAAGATAAAGAAATCCCTCTACTATTCATATCATTTAAGAACATTTTAATGTTTTTACTTGCCATAATTTCTCCCAGAATTCTATATTATTGTATATATGTGTGCATGTTGTATATTTGTGCACGTGTGTCCTACCAATGTGTAGAAAACATTTATTATACTTTGAGAACAAAGTAAAGCATTAAAAGAAATTCTAATATCAATTGCTCTGTAGATTGTGTGTGTGCATGTATTTTCTATATACACACACACACATATATATATATGTGTACTAAAGAGATTATCAAAGTTTATATATGTGTGTGTATATATAGATTCACACATACTATGTGTGCATATATATATAACATTAACAAATATTATAATAATTTTACATTACAATCACTTTACAAATAATATAATTGCTTTATAGTTGAACTTTTTAGCTATGTCATAAAATATTATATGCATAAGATATGAGTTATTTAATTCAAATTATGAGTTATAGAAGAAATATATTCTACAGCATCCCTGGAATGCAATTTTCAAAATTTGATTTTCATATGCCCATTTTCTTCAATACATCACTCATCCTATTGTTGCAGCTTTAGTTTTCAGAAACATATATTCTTTATTGAAAGGAAGAGAAGTTACTTTCATGCACTAAGGCAGGTTCTTGTTTGTGAACATTAAAATCAACAAACTGAACAATTTCAACCAATCTACTCCTTGAGAGCTCTTCACATACTTGAGGCAGTAATGAAGTAATCCATTAGTGATTCATTAGTGATTTATTTGTCAAATAGATTATGTTATTTTACTCAAACATTTCTTATATGATATAATTTTGAGACATCAAACAGAAAGAAAAATTAGTAAAGTATTAATGTTTTTACTATAACCAATAGAAATATTTCAAAGATGAGCTAAAATTGTTTATAGTATTTTCATATATATTAAAAATACAATAAAATTATTGTATGTAAAAGTTAGACTATAGAGGCCACCAGATGACATGGTGATTAAGTTGCTGGACTCTCAAATGGCTGACCGTGGTTTGAGTCCTGGACCTGGCAGCCTAAAAATTATGCTAGGGGTAGGAGCAGCAGATACATAATGGTTACATCATTGGACTCCCACTTAGTCAACTGCAGATCAAGCAGCACACCCAGAAGCATAAAACTCACACAGGACATATGTACATGCATACTCGAAGTCCCAGAGAATAGAGGAGAAGGGATTGCTGTATGACCATCCCACCTAGGGAGGTAATTTCTCTCTTTCTCTCTCTCTCTCTTTTTTCATCTCTCCAGTGAGCACACATGTTCTTTAGCAGAAGTTTCTCTTTAAAAAAAAAAAAATATATATATATATATATATATATCATGTTGGATAAATGTGTGTGTCCCAAATCCTGAGAGTGGAGAAGGGACTGAAGCATGGTCATTCTCCCAAATTTCAAACTTTCCATCACTCTGTCCCTTTCCAGCAAGTGCATGCACCCTATGGCAAAAACCTAAAAAAGAAAAAAAAGTTGACCTCTATTTAGCTTTTCAAGGCAATAAATATTGACTTTCCAAAAATAGAAGAAAGTAAAAAATTATTTTGGGTAAAGATTAAAAACATAGTCCAGCTATTTCTGAACACATTGCCTACTGCAAGAAGCAACTATCATGAAAGCTAAAGACTGTAAGGGAGATAGGATCAGGCTGATTTAAAAATCAAAATGAAAGAAATGCAAGTCAGTCTGGTAGTATGATAAAAAATAATATATTAACAGATTATTGAGTCATTAATATGTGCTTTACAAATAAGTAAGAAAGAAATGGGAGTTCAATGAAAAAAAAATACCACATACAAAGATATGAAAATATCTATGATACATAAAAAGGAAATATTGTAAGAAATTCCAAATAGTTTGAATGACAAAACTAGTGATTTTTTTTAAGCATCAGGAAGTAATGTCTGAATCAAGTAATAAAGTATCAAATATGGCATAACAACAGCAATAATGAAACTGGGTGTTTTTTACTAATAATCTACGGGTGAATATAGAAATAAAGGTAGTTGAAGAGAAATACACTCATATTGTATTTTTAAATAGTAACTCTGAGAACATGGCATAGGCTAGGTGGATTGATTGAAGGTAATCTTCCTGGCAACATAGAAAAAAATTAAAAGCCTTTCCAGATAATTTAGCATAATAGGAATCACAGTCAAGGCAAAGGTAATGCAAGCAGAAAGGAAGAGAGCTACACAAGAGGTGTTTAAAGGGTAAATTGACAAATGTGATGAATAATTGGATTGGAAATGTGACATAGATGATTTGGCAGGTCCTCGTTTGGTTAGTTGTGCCTTTCCTTGAAATGGCATATATCGGTCCAGCAGTTAGCGTAATGGCTATGTTGCTGGACTCCCATGTAGTCAACCACAGTTCGAGTCCCGGACCCGGTGGTGTAAACTCACCCCAGGTGCGTGTGCGTGCATGCCTAAGATCCCGAAAGGAGAATGGAGGAGAAGGGATTGCAGTGTGGCCATCCCCCCTGGGGAGTGATTTCTCACTTTCCGTCTCTGTTTCACTCTGTCTGTCTGGTGAGTGCAAGTGCCCTATAGCAAAAACCTCTCAAAAAAAAAAAAAAAAAAAAAAAAAAAAAAAGAAATGGTATATATCATAAGATGACCATGTTTACAGGGGGAAATATTAATTACAATTTTTATGGTAGGGATTTGTCTACCTGGACAATAAGACTGAGCATAATGAAATGGGTTATATGGAACTGGTGCTTCAGACACAAGTCAGCACTGATGAAATATTTGGGAATCAGAATGTGCGTGGCGCTTAAAGTCATAAGTGTGCATTAGCTTCTTCCCACTAATAGCCCATAGATGGAGGGAAAAGCGTAGAGGCTGGAGCACTGAAAACCAAGGCGTTTTTACATCAGCAGAGTGATATAAGCCCTGTGAAGAGTAGAGGTCAGAGATAGCAGAATAGTACATATTATGCAATTTGAAGAAGTGTGTTCCATATGAAAAGGAGAGGAAATAATGAGAAGTATCTTAAAGAAGACAAAATTAAATATGGAATCATTCCTATTGACTAAATACTGAAAGATGAATGATGATCTTGAGAAAATAGTTTCAGTGGAATGATGTGTATTCTGCTTTCAGGAAATACAGGGAATAAGTAAAACGAACAAGTGTATAATCTTCTTTCAATGAGTGTGCTTTTAAAATTTAAGAAACATAAGTGGTAGATTAAAATATTATCAGAGAAAGATTTATTTATTTCAAGGCTTCACAGCATTGAATAAACTGGGTAAATTTGTCATAATCCATGGGTTGATCATTAGTCTTTTTATTTCTTTGTGTATTTCCTCCATGACTACGAGACAGACAGTCACCACAACAGGGTCCTCACTCCATAATCCACCCCAAGTCTCAGCCAGCCTGAATCACAGGTAAAAGAGATCCTGACACGTGAACATAGGACCCTTCCCATGTGGATCCAATTGTGTTACTACCTGTTCTCTATAAGCCCCTTAAAAAAAATAGAAATAGGTTTTGGGAACAGCAGATTGTGCAGTTGTTAAGGCATTGGACTCCAACATGGTCGATTGCAGTTCGAGTCCTGGATCTAGCAGCTTAAAAATCATGTTCACGCATGCTTGGAATCACAGGAGGAGAAAGGATTATGGAGTGGTCATCCCCCTTGGAGGGTGATTTCTCACTTTTTCTCTCATTCTCTCTCTGTCTCTCTCCCCACTTCCACCCCCCCGGTGAACACACCCACCCTATGACAAAAACTTTAAAGAAAGAAATTTGTGTTAGATCATGAGGCAAAATTGCTCTATTTAAATAGATCAAAGAATACCTTCCTAAAAAAATTAAGTTAAGGCTAAGAAAGATACCATCTGGAAAAGCATGTGGATGATAAATTATGAATGAAAAATTAGCAACTGTCAAGGTCTAGAGACAAGAATACAATCTTTTTATCCAGAGAATTTAAGGAGTAATCAAAATATCAGAATATAATAAAGATTAGTACTTGTAGAGATCCAAACAATGTCTACAATTTTAGAAATCTAGGTTATTTTGAGTGAAATATGAAGATACTAAAGAGCTTTAAGAGAGGTTGACCCATTTTAGATTTTTACAACTTCATATTCATATTGGGTGAATTGAGAAAGACCTGAGGTGGAAAGTAAATGAATTAATTACTGGCCCACTGCAGCTGTATGAGTGAGAAATGATGGCAACTTGGAAACGAGAATAAAGAAAAACATGACCTTGTAAGCTATGACAAGAGGTAGAATCAAAAGAATATACAATGTTAGATTGTGTTGGGGCTTTGTAGTAGATACTATTCATGATTACACAGGATTCATTCCTGTTTCCTAAAAACACATTGATCTTCTTTGGTTGTATTATTTTACCCTTAAAATGGATTGGACAATAAAACCATGTATTTCATCTTCATCCTAAAAGTGAAACTATCCTGTAAGTTCCTTTTATCAAATCTCTTTTTCCTTTCTTATTTCTGACATGTTTTGTATTCATGAAACATTGCCCACTGGCAATAGTCTTCCAGATGTTTTCCTGCTAAGGTAGTGGGGTAGAATGATGGGAGGAGCAGCTGGAGTTCATTGGCTAGAGTGCATCTCACCATGCATTTCCTGCCATGGGACCATCACTACAGTTCTTGTCTCCTTGTCCTTAGGAATACCATTGTCTCTGGCTGGATCAAAACCTTTTATTATCATTATTATTAAAGCCTGTTTTATTATTATTACTATTTGGTTGATTTGGGCTACCTTAATTCAATTAAGATAGTACTACTTTTGCTTATGTTAGTGAAACAGAGATTCTGTGATTTATACACAAAGAATCTGAGGACTTTGAAACTTTGGTTTAGACATATAAGTGAATGCTATGGCAAGCTGCTGTGATAGCAAAGAATGGGTTGGAAACAGGTTTATGATCTAAAGTAAAGAATGGCACTGTAGACATATCAGTTTGAAATATCTTGGAAATGTTTGAGGAGGGCATGCAGAAGTATTTGAAAGTATCTAGAGGTTAAAAATAGAGATTTAGGGGCCAGCAGGTGTCATAGTGGTTAAGGTGCTGGACTCTGACATGATGACAGCAGTTCAAGTCCTGGTCCCAGAGGCTTGAAAATCACACTGAGCATGTGGCTGTGCATGTACAAAATCCCAAAAGGAGAATGAAGGAGAAGAAATCGTGGTGTGGCCACCCCCCAGGGGGTCATTTCTCACTTTCACTCTCTCTCTCTCTCTCTCTCTCTCTCTCTCCCCCCTTCTCTCTCTGGCAAGTACAAGTATCCTATGGCAAAAACCTTAAAGGGAGCTTTAATTGAAATTTAGAGAGCATTATGATATGTAGAACATATAAAAGCCATGGCAGTTAATGAACTGTTAAAAAGAAATGGAAAGTTTTTTAAAAATCCTGGAAATTCCAACATTTAGAGGAGAGATACACAGTGTATTCTGGATGGAAAAATCTCATTTTGCAAGCTATAATGATGTATAGTAAATGATTGTGAATACATTTAAATAAAAAAATTTAAATTAAAAAGAAAAAGAAAATAGCAAAAAAAAAAAAAAAGGCAAATGAGACAACGATAGAGCAGAACACAAGCAGAGTACACTCTCACAGCAGCACCTATACAGTACAGGTGCAGCTCAAGAAGGGAATAAGCAGCATAATGGGGTGCAACTGGAAAACGAATATGATGAGGACAGAAAACTGCACTTATTTGGCAACGTCATTGATGAGCTCGAAAGAACGCATGGAAAGGGTCTTCAGAGGCTGAGTTGAACACTTATTCGGCATTTAGTGCTTTGAGCTGATTAAATCAGAGCAGTGTTCAGAGATAGCAGCTGGCATGGAGGTTAAAGTGCTCGGTCCAACACGGCCTACTCTGCTATTTGAGTCCTTGACCCAGTGACCTGAAAACATGCCATACATGGGACCAGCAGTTAGCATAATGGCTATGTCGCTGGACTCCCATGTAGCCAACCGCGGTTCACGTCCCGGATGCGCTCGTTTAAAACTCACGCCGGGCGTGTGTGCTTGCGTGCCCAAGATCCTGAGAGGAGAATGGAGGAGAAGGGATTGTGGCATGGCCATCCCCCCTGGGGGGGGATTCTCGCTTTCCGTCTCTCTGTCTCTCTCTGTCTGGCGAGCACACATGCCCTATAGCAAGAAGCTCTCCAAAAAAAAAAAAAAAAAGCCAGACATGTGTGTATTTGTGCCCCAAATCCTTAGAGGAGAATGGAGAAGAAGGTATTGTAGTGGACTAGCTTCCTTGACAGGGGTGAGGGGGGTGATTTGTCACTTTTCTTCTTTCTCTGGCAGTCTCCAGCAAATACACACACCCTATGGCAAAAATCTAAAAACAAATTAAAAAAAAAAATCAGAGCATTTTTCTTATGGGAGGAGAATATGAAGAATAAAGACAGGCAAATTTCTTATTCCAACTAAATCTTTCATGTGGGGGGCTGTGGCAAGTTAATTCTCTCAGTGCCCTGGCAACTAAGGAATAAGGGATTTGATTTAGACTCTGCCAAAATGATGCTTTCACATCAGCTTTCAATCAGGAAAGATCAGCTACACATCTAGTAATTACTCAGGAAGCTATGATGGCATTACAATGAGAAGAATTGAGCCAGCTTTAGCATCTTAAATAAATATTTCCTGAGATGGGATCATGGGTATACAAGACTTCTATCAGTTCCTGCTGTTCTTATTGCTATTATAACAAATCATCTCAAACTCAGAAGCTTAAAGTAGCACAAAGTTTATACTTTTATAGTTTGGAGGTCATAGATCCAAGTTGAAGGGTCACTGATTATTCAGAGTAATAAATGTCTTTTCTGGCCAATAGGCTTCCTAGGAGAACCAAAATAATCAGATGTTCAACAGCCAACTTAACCAGATCAGATGAGCCACCTAGCAATTTCAGCCACTGTTTTGTTTTAAACCTTTGAACTGTGTTATAAAGTTGTCGTCTTTCATCGAGGTTTATTTGTCACACACTGTCAGCATAATCAAGGTGAAATTTTAAAAAATGAATTTCTGATTGAGTCTGGGGTCAGCAGATGGGGGAAGTGTTACATAGAAGGACTCCACGTATTCAGCTGTGGTTCGAGTCCTGGGCCCAGTGGCTTAAAACTGACACCAGACACATGTGCATGTGTGCCCAAAATTTGAAAATAAAGGAGAATGGAGGAGAAGGGATTGTGGCATGCTCATGCCCTGGGTGTGTGTGTGTGGGGGGGTGGTTTCTCACTTTCTCTCTCTGTCTCTGTCTCTCTGCCAAGTGCATGTGCCTTATAGCAAAAATCCCACCCCCTAAAATGAAATTCTGATTAAGTCTAAAAAATTCTTTTAAGTAAACACATAACTAATATAAAAGTGTTTTCCTGCCACAGAGATGTGGCTACTTCTAAGAACCAAGTCCAGTTCCATGACTTTTCCGACGATATGTGTAGCTGCCATCTGAACGTTGTTAGGGCTTTTCCAAACTAAACTTTTTGTTATCATTATATATTCTATGTAATTTATAATATACAATTGCAGTTAATACAGCTGATAGAAGTTTTTGTTTCCTAATTTTCTTTCATATATTTTTGGAGTTTTTAAAAAATCTTAATAAAGTCATAAAAATAGCAAAAATAACATTATTCCTTGGGACTTGATTATCACATAATTGTCTTTATCCTTATGCACAAAAGAATTCAAAAATGTCAGCAATATATCATGAACATGGAAGCTGGGCTATGAATAACAAAAGACTTTTACAACTGTCCTCACAGTTAATAGTTCTGTCTCTGGATGGGGTGACCACTGTGGTAATCACTCAGCAATCGGTGTTGGTGGCTGGGACAGGTGACAGAGGCAATGTTCCTCCTCTGCGGGAAGAAAAGTCACAGACTTTCTCGAAATGGTTGTGGATGTTAAAAGAAATGTAGGCATATAGTTTATTGTCAAATTTAATTATTTCCTCATTCATATAGTCAATGGCCTGTTTACACTTTGCACACGTAATTCAAAGAACAAATTATGAAATATTATAGGAAATAAGTCACCAAAAAAGCTACATAGTTTTTGGTATTCTTATTTCTCATATAATGCATAATCAGATTTAATAACATGGACATGAATAACCTAATTAAGTCTGACAGTAAACACTAAAATTAATATACAACTTTCCTGGCTTTAAAAATGTGTCAACCTTATTTTTTTTTATTCTTATCAATAAATAACACAGATACATTGAGGCTTCTTTTCACAATAGAATCAATGTAATATATTTTAAATATGAAAGTGATATTTGTCAAAATACTGTATTTTGGAAACTAAACCAATGTGCATAAAGTTAAGAGGCAAGTCAGATTTTTTGATAGATGTCACATGCTGTTAATGTAACAAAAATACATCCATCTCTGATTTTCAGTTTATTCATAACAATTTGTGAAAACATTAAGCAGTAGAGATGTGTTGACAATCAATGCAAGAAGATTGATTTTAGTTTGATTAATATTTACAAGTAAGAGGTTTTAAATTAAAGTTAATTTCTAAAAGTGAAATTAGCATTTCATATGTAACCTAAATTTAACCTAAACTGAAATCACTTTTCAGTCTTTAAATTGCGTGTTGAATTTTTCTCTTCATGAATAGGCAAATACAATAAATTGGATTGAAGTATAGATAAATTATGCCACCAAAAATTAAAACTGTTTACTTAAGAAAAACTTTATATTATCATTTTTTTAATTTATTAGGAATAGCAACACTTCATACAGTGGGTAAGTTTTTCAGATTAAATATCCAGTTGCCTTTTCTCATGATTTCAGATAACATAACATCCGGAACAAGTCAATTATAATAATTATATTTTTTCCATAAATGGTGAACAATTGAGTGTAGGATCTATGTCAGTTTATTACTATTTATCAACTTCAGGTCTATTTTTGCATACCTAGTGATGCAATATCTTATACTGTGCATTATAATTTGTACATTATATTTGCCATTTCTCAGTTACCTTCTTGATATATTCTGCCTGCAGGTAACACTAGAGGAAGGCTGAAAGAAAGGAGAGGATAAGGAACAGCTTTCCTCCTGTTCTGGTTGCTAGTCCCTGTAGGAACGATCCTTCACTCTTGGTCCACTTCATCAGGAGTGTAAGCTCCATCTCTGTGGGGCCACTCTTTATGACACCAACAGACACTGTATGACATCCCACCTTAGAAATATGAGTTCCAGCTTCACAGGAGCTTCACCTCTCAAGGACTTCACATCTCTTTGTTTCCTCAGCTTCAGGAATTATAGTTGCTTTTCAGTTACGTTGTTCTTACCTCAAAATTCTCATTTCATCCTTGCAGTCTTCCAATATTAATGCCCCAGCTCCCCAAAGTAAATTCTCTCTGTTGAAAAGCCTAGTGTGTTACTGTTTTGATACTAAACTGATTGATACAGGGCACATATTTATTCATAATTATCTTCTTACTATGTGGATCATGTTGACCCATAGAAGGCACTTTATAGTTGTTGAATAATGTCTTTGTTCTTCAGAGAATCAGTAAAATGAAATAAAAATAATATGAAAGGTTATCAGAAAATAGATGTACCCTTATTTCTTCTCTCCCTCCCTCCCTTCTTTCCTGTCTTCTTTCTCCTTTTCCCCCCCTTCTCTTTTTCCCTTTCTTTCTCTTCTTCTCATCCTTCCTCCCTCTTTACCTTCCTTCTTTCTCCCACTCTCCCCCTTTTTCTTTCCTTTTTGTTTAATTATCAGAAGGTATGTGTTCTCACAAGAGATATAGAGAGAGGGAGAAAGCATGCCCTAAATGAAATATTTATGCTGCAATCAATTCTCCTCCGTTTCTCAGATCTGTGGGGATTTAGGAAACATGCACTTATGCCTGGTTTGTTTTTCAAGGCAGTGGGGATGGGTTTAAAGTGCACTCAGCCATGAGAGATCTGGCTTGCTTAGTCATTAGGCCACAGAGCTGACCCTCATTTCTTCCTTTTTTTCTTTTCTTCCCTTTATTTTTTTTACATTTTTTAACCTTACCTAAATTCTTAAAGCAATCTAGAAAATCAAAACAGTATTATCATCCTATATTTTACAGGCAAACAAACTGAGTTGGAAAAAAATTAAAGTGGCTTCGCTGTGTTAAAATTTATTAAATAATAAGGAAGTATTTGCACTGTCTCTCCCTAAAGTTTAATGATTTTTTTTACATTACACTTAATGATATATTGAGTGCATAATAACCAAGTCTAACAAAATACCAAGAGAAATTCTTTTTTTTGTTGTTATTACTGTCTAGAAATTATCATTTAGTGTTCAAAACATCTACCAATTTGTTTTGTTTTGTTTTGTTTTTTTGAGAGGTATTTGCTATAGGGCACGTGCGATCGCCAGACAGACAAAGAGAGACAGAGACAGAAAGCAAGAAATCACCCCCCAGGAGGGATGGCCACGCCATAATCCCTTCTCCTCCATTCTCTTGGGTTCTTGGGCACGCACGCACGCACGCACGCACGCACACATGCCCGGGGTGAGTTTTAAGCCACCGGGTCTGGGATGCGAACTGCAGTCAACTACATGGGAGTCCAGCAACATAGCCATTACTCTAACTGCTGGTCCCTACTAGTTTTATTTTAATGCCTGGGATTGTCTATTAACTTTTGGTGAGAATTAATGCCTTTAATATTTACTTATTATTTAAAAATTTGAAAATTGAATATTGACACAATTGAAATGAATGTGTGCTTCTGCCAGAATGATAGAAAATAAGTACTATCTACCTGCAGAAAGATGAATCAGAACCCCTGTCACTGTTAACAAAAATCAACTCAAAGTGGACCAAAGATCTAAACCTAAGAATGCAAGCTATAAAACTACTGGTGAAAAATACTGGGGAGATTTTGGGAGACATTGAGGTAGGCAAAGACTTCTTAAGCAAGACCCCCCAAAGCACAGGCAATAATCCGCCAAACAGACAGGTGGCATTACATCAGATTAAGGAGCTTCTGCACAGCAAAAGACACTGTAATTAGTGTAAATCAACAACCCTTGGGTTAGGAGAGAATTTTCATTGACTGTGCCTCAGATAAGGGACAGATAACCAGAATACACAGGGAACTCAAGCAGTTTACGTGGAAGAAAATGATTAATCCAATTAAAAGATGAGAAAAGGAGCCGAATAAACAACTCTTTAAGGAAGACATACAAATAGCCAAAAAGCCAATGAAAAAATGCTTAACATCCATCATTGTAAGGGAGATGTAGATCAAAACCACAATGTGATACCACCTAACCCCAGTCAGAATGGCAAAGATTAAAAAAACAAATAATGATAAGTGCTGGAGGGGATGTGGTGAAAGGGTAACACTCCTACACAGTTGGTGGGATGGTAAATTGGTCCAGCCACTGTGGAGAATGATATGGAGGTTCCTCAAAGACCTTCACATAGAACTACCATGTGATCCAGCAATTCACACAGAACTGCCATATGATCCAGCAATTCCACCCAAAGGACAGGAAAGCACTCAGTCGGAAAAGCGCTTGCTCATCTATATTCATTGCAGCCTTATTCACGATGGCTAAGACATGGAACCAACCCAAATGTCCACAAACAGATGAGTGGATTGAAAAATTGTGGCACATATACTCCATGGAATACTATTCAGCCATAAAAAACAAAGCCCTGGAATTTGACAAGACATTGGACAAATATGGAAGATTTGTTGCTGAGTGAAGCAAGTCAGGCTATGAAAGGGAGACATTGCATGTCTCCACTTAACATAAACCAAATGTCTGCACTCTATGGTAGAGACTGGAAAACATTAAAGTATTAAAAATTGTAATGTACACTAGAGACAAAGTGGAAAGCATGTGTGAGAGGGGAAGAGTGTAGGAAAGTTGGGGGGAAAATGGAGAGGTAAGACACAGCTAAGTCTTATTACCTGTTGACAAGGTTGTGTGTGGTGGTCTCAACTGGGCTGGACTGAGGTGAATATGCTGGGTGAAGTCTCTTCACAATCTAAATGATGTATAGCAATTTAATGTATGAATTATATATGTGTGTGTGTGTGTGTGTGTGTGTGTATGTGTGTGTGTGTATATATATAGAAAAGAAGTACTATATATTTTAATATTTAAAAATAAATACATATTGCTTTTATCATTTCTTAGTGTGTCCTGGGTTTTGTAAATAGTAAAAGAACTGTTTTGAAGTTCCTGTTACCTATAAATGATGCATTGAACAGCAATCCCAAACTATGTCCTACTATATGAATACTCTCATTTAAAGATGTTTAATCAATTATTTGTATTTTTTAAACATTTCTTAACCTAAATAGTAATAAAACAATGAGATATCTATATTCGCATGTTTCCTAATGTATTTAATCCCTATTTGTATATTTGATATTGTATAACTCATCTCATAGAAACTTTTGTTGTGTATTCACTCTCTTCCAGGCATTAGAATTTAGGTATACAGTAATATGCAGTACTTGTCTTCAAGGAGCTTGTAGTCTTTTGATGGTAATAAACATTTCTAATTAAATCATAATAAAATATGCAGAGAAGAATATATAGAGTCTGTATAAGAGAAGAGAAAAACTTAAATACTATGACACCCTTCTGCCATGGCCTAGACCTTTGTTTAGAAAGAAACAGAGCCTTTGAAATAGTTTTAATTATCAGCAGACTAAATCCGATGTGGGTGAGTTTACAGGAGCTTTGGAATAGGTGTCCAACCTAATATAATCAAGATAAGAACTCTTTATCAGGTGGCAAAATGAAAACTGGTAGGTGGAAAGAAAGAATACCTAAGCACATGGTGGTTCAACTAATTCTCAGGAGGTCAAAGTCTCTTAAACAATACATGTCCAAAGCATCAGAACTCATCACCAATGTAAACTGAAAATGAGTATGTCAGTACGAGCTAGGCTTTATTTAAGCAAGTGTCCACACAGAAGGGTACCTAGAATGTTTAATTCTCTCTAACTCTGCCTATAACTCAGATCAGGGTCCTTTAATTTTGTTTTTTTGTTTGTTTGTTTTTTGTTTTTTGTTTTCCTCCTACTGACCAAATACAACTGCTATAAACTTTTTGAGCTGAGCTGTTCCTGTTCCAACTACTATCTATCTTGGCAGGTTTTGAGTATGACTCAAAAACCTATTTCTGTAATTTAACTTTTTCATTAAAGCCCAGTGTCACAGTTCTCAAAAGATGAGAGATGTAGAGCATGACAAAAATCAAAGGGAAATTGGAACAATTCCTAGCAGCTTTTACAACTTAGGTCTTTAAAGTTTAGCAGATTCTGTTTTCAATGCCATACATTCATAGGCAAAAATTTCTCATTTGTTTGATATTGCTTTTATCCAAAATGTCTATTTAGCTTAAGATTTTAAGTAGATTTTTATGAAGAACATTTTGAGGTTATATACTCTGCATCCACTTATATTATGCTGTTGTCTTTATATACAAATGACAAGTCAGATGAAGTCAGAGTCCTATTTTACAATGCTTTCTTTCCATATATGTATTATTTTATTATAATATTAAACAACACACAAAGGAAGTTGAAGGTAAATCCAGTTTTGCTATTTTTTCGGCAAATCACCACTTTTAATGTCTTAGATTAGTGTGGAATCTGTAGAATTTGAAAACTCCTTGGAATAATTTTTTTTTAGTATAGAATTACTTTTTTAAGGGTTTCCTGAAAGAAGATTCAGTCTCCACATTTTCATGCTATGAAAACATTTGTTGGATGATTTTTCTTTTATATTAACCATGCTTTTTCTTATTTCTTAATTATCACTTTTTCTCCATTTTTTTCTAGTCTATTCTGAAGCTTAGTCGTCTTTTTTCTCCTGTTGTAGACTTTACTTAATCTTTTTTGTTTTTCTTTTGAGAGGTTTTTGCTATAGGGCACGTGTACTCGCCAGACAGACAGAGAGAGATAGAGAGACAGAAAGTGAGAAATCACTCCCCAGGGGGTTGGCCACGACGCAATCCCTTCTCCTCCCTTCTCCTTTCGGGATCCTGGGCACACACGCACACGCGCCCGGCGTGAGTTTTAAGCCACCGGGTTCGGGACACGACCCGCGGTCGACTACGTGGGAGGCCAGTGACATAGCCATTACGCTAACTGCTGGTTCCCATTACTTAATCTTTTTATCTAAATTTTCAGACCACCTTTTTCTTTTTTTTCCAGAGAACATAAGTGCTCTTGGAAGACTCACACACATAGAAGGAAAGTCAATCCTTTTCCTTTATTTCTCCATTCTCTGGGGATTTGGGGTATGCATATACATGCACCCAGCATGCTTTTTTAAGTTACCTGGTTCAAGACTTGAACTGTGCTGTCAACCATGTGAGATCTAGCTGCCTTAACGGTCACACCACGGGGAGCCCCAGACAAGAACATGTCTCATATTACTGTCAAAGATGTTTCTGTGCTAGCAAGCTTCTACTCATGTATCTCGTTACTTTTAACCAATAGATCATTATATCCTCTACTTGACATTTTTCTCTAACCTCAAAACATGTTATATTTGTGATGTGTATTTTACCTAGTTTATGCAATATCTTGAATATTTGGAGAACACAAGGGTAATGCATTCTGGTTTCTTACGGGAAATTTAGTTCAAATGAGTACTTTTTTCAGTTCCCTAAAGTTGTTCTCTTTTTCTGAACCTCAAGATCTTTTCTAGTACATAATTTTTCCCTCTGCATGTTCTTTAAAAAGACATATTGACCTGCCCAAAATACTGTGTATGTTATAAGTTGATCCAAGGTATGCTGGAACTGGGTTCTGTAAGAGCTACTTGTAGGTCTCTATTGACTTTGTTGAAAGTATGATCTTTGAGTTGTAATAATTCTTTACTTATTTGTAGAGTTGTGTTTTCTTTTCTTTTATATATTGTAAGCTTTTGCCATAGGAAAAGTGTACTCCCTGGAGAGACAGAGACAGAGAGAGAAAGTGAGAAATCAGTACCCTGCCCAAAGGGTATGGCCATGCTGCAATCTTTTCTTTTCCTGGGATTATGGGCACACACACTCACGTGCCTAGTGTGAATTTCAAGCCACTGGTTCTGGGATTCAAACTGCTGTCAGTTATGTGGGAGTACAGAATCTCAACAGCCATACCACCTGCTTGTTTGTTTTAAATGTAGCAGTCTGCTAGGATAAGGGAGTAGAGATTACATTAAAGAGATGAAAAAGAGATTTATTGATTTGATTTTTTGCCATAGGGCACATGCAAGAGAGAGAGACAGAGACAGAGAGAGGAAAAGTGGGAAATCACTTCCCAAGAGGATGGTCTCGACACAATTCCTTCTGTTCCATTCTCCTCCCAGGATTTTAGGCATTCATGCACATGTGCTCAGCATGAGTTTCAAGTCACTAGTATAGAGCTCTAATCGTGGTTGAACATGTGGGAGTCCAGCACCTTAACCACTATGTCACATGGAGCAGTATTTATTTGAGGTTAGGAATTTCATCTTTGTGACATAAACAAGGAATAAGTGCCAGTGAAAAACAACCAACTTCCATACCTAGATTACAGCATGGGAGCACATTTGGCAGCTAGAGGAAAAGGTACATTATTGGGAAATATTCCTCCCAAGAGCAATGACCCTGCCAGGTTGTACATGATTTTCAGAAGCAGTATTTTTTGTTTTTAATTTACTTTTGCTTTAGACTTCAACTCCTTTCTCCTTTCCTTTCTGGTAGGGTTAGAGTTGAGGAAGCTCATGCCTGAGATATTAAAAAGGTATTAGTATGACCCAAGATGAATTTATAGGCTACTGAAGAATTAAACTAAGCCAATGGTTGAAACTGAAAAGCAAAATACGGAAAATGGTCAAATTAAGACCATCAAGTTTGGAAGTCAACAAGTAAGTAGCTTATGAGAGTATATGTGAGGAGATTGGATATTACTTATCAATGAGGAATGGGAAAGACTCAAGTGACTTCAGTAAAAGATTTTTATGTTGCTTTATGTGAACAAACTTGAGGAGACAGAGTAAATTAGCCTACTTCAAAGACAAAAGAAAGAATGAATGCAGCTCGATAATAGATGCCAACGTTTTGGCAGATAGTTTTCTTTGAAAACACACTGTTCCCATAATCAAAGCATGAGACAAATGGTGACAATTTAAGATGATGTAGATAGATGGAGGCCAAAATTTATTTTTGCAGGTATAAAAAGCAGGCTGACTTGACTATTTTCTGTAACAGAATATTATTATTGTTTTCTAAATTTTTATTTATTTACTTCTGCCATGAGTGACAGAAAAAGAGATCCAGCCCCTTCAGAAGGATCTTGGCACCATCATTCACCCCAGCCCCAGCCAGCCCAGATCATGGGTATAAGCAGGGTTATCTCTGGGTTGGACCTGGAACCTTCCTGGGTGGACCAGCCTCACAGAGCATCTTATTTACCACTCAACCACTATCTACCCCATAAAAATAAAAATTACTAGTGAAAATATCAATTTCTTTTTTTTTTTTTAGAGGTTTTTGCTATAGGGTGTGTGCACTTGCCAGAAAGACAGAGAGAGACAGAGAGACAGAAAGCAAGAAATCACCCCCCAGGGGAGATGGCCATACCACAATCCCTTATCCTCCATTCTCCTCTCGGGATCTTGGGCACGCACGCACATGCATCTAGCATGAGTTTAAGCCACCAGGTCCGAGACTCGAACTGCGATTGACTACATGGGAGTCCAGCAATATAGCCATTATGCCAACTGCTGGTCCCAAAACATTAATTTCTTGTAGGCAAATATTTTCTATTATTAATAGTCTCCACTCTTCTCCAGATAAATCTAGTGTTAATTATGGTTAATCTGAAAACTTAGTTCATCCACAAAAGAAATAAAAACTGACATCTGAATTTATTTGATTATATTAATAATCATGCAGTTTCCCTGAATAATAGGCTGAACTTTTATAGGGTGAAAAAAATGATTCTCTCTCTCTCTCTCTTTTATTTATTTACTTATTTGGTTTTGCTGTAGGGTTCATAAGCTTGCCAGAGAGTGACAGAGAGAAGAAAGTGAGAAATCTCCCCCACCAGGGGGATGGACATGTACGCATATGTGTAGGGCATGATTTTCAAGCTACCAGGTTCGGGACTCAGACTGCAGTTGGCCATGTGAGGGTTCCAGCTGCCTTAAGCATCATGCCACCCACTGGCTCAGAAGAAAGATTCTTTATAAAACATTTTTTCACAATACTTAAGAAATAAGAAAGACAAAATATAAATGTAGTTGTTTGTAGTATGGTGGTGTTTTGTTTACTGATTTGGAATGAGTGTATTAATGATGCCATCATTAGTATTCATGGAACTTTATTTCAATGTGACTCTGACACCTTATTTTAAGTTCTTATAAGAAAGTAGGCTGAAAATTCCCTTAATTCATTTTAAAGAGTTTTTCTAATTGCAGAGTATAGAAATTAATGTCCAGGACACAATTTTATAAGTTGTTGGCTCGAGAAGGAAGAAAACAGTTTAATGACTGAATATACGTCAATCATTTATTTGAGAAACAGTGTAGCCCTCACATACTCAAGATTACTTTATTCTATGGATATGATATATCAATTTTAGAATGATGAAGTATAGCAAAGGTCAAATTTGTAAAACATGTGCTGCAAGAACTGATGATGCTACAATAATCCTATTATTTTCCCTCAGCTATAATTTCATTTTATTGAATTTAAGTATGTGAGGGTGAAAGGGTAATTTCGTCCTTTTGGCCAACGCCCATGTAACCACATTCCCTAGAGCATAGCATTACATTTTAGAATTCCAGTAATTGCATTAGTAGAGAAAATACGTTGTTCCAGCCAACAGTACCTTCTCTTAAACATTGTAGACATCAGCTAAAAGGGGTAGGAATCAATTTCTTAACTCTTTCTAACTCTGTATATTGTTTTTGGCTGTACCTTCCTAATTAGCTAAACTATTCGATTTTCTGCTTTACATCTCACGCAGCTCAGTTGTTTGGACTATTAAAAGACAACAGACTGTGAATGCCAGATGTGGTGTGTGTGGAGGAGTGGGGCCTGGGGAAAAACATTTGGAGGAGGGATACGAAGACAGCATTGTTGAGACAGGGAGGTAGTGTTGTTATATTTTGATCAACTCAACCAGGGAGAAATGTTCACATATTGAAATGATCACCTTGAAGCTAAATAATGTGATTGAATGTATTAAAAAATGTAAATTAAAAAAAAGACAACAGACTGGTGGTTATAAGAAACAGAAATTTATTTCTCAGAATTCTAGGGGCTTAGAAATTCAAGATCAAGAGACCAGCAGATGGTGTAGCGGTTATATCACTGGACTCCCAACTAGTAGACAACGGTTCAAGACCCAGCATCTTAAACTCATGCCTGGTGTGTGTGCTTGACTGCTTAAAATCCCAAGAGGAGAATGGAGGAGAAAGGATTGCAGTGTGGCTATCTCCCCATGGGGTGATTTCTTGCTTTCTGTCTCTCTGCACATGTACCCTACAGCAAAAATCTCTTTTAAAATGTTCATAAAAATAAAGAAACTAGCTGCATAGAAGAATCACTATTTTTCCAGTTGTGAGAACTAACATTTTTCTCATGCAATTTAAAAGTGTATGAAAAAAAGACTTCCCAAAAATCTTTGCTGGAAATGCATGATCATATAATAATGATCTGCATAAACAGTAATAGTTTATTATTAGTTTATAGATCCTTGTACAGTTCAGCACAATGCTGATTTCTAACGATGGAGCAAAGACCAAAGATAATCGATACAGTTTTGTGGTTATTGAATGAAAATTTAAATAGAAAAAGAAAATACATGCACAGAAACATACGTACACACACATATGTATATCATTTTTTCTTGATATTTATATCATATCTTATACTAACCAATAGACCAATAGTGGAAAACTAGTCTCAAGTCCACCTAATACAGTATATTACAAAATAACAAGTAGAGATCTCAAATTGCAGTAAGAATGCATCCAAACTCCCTGACATGGTTATGCATATCCTTTAAAATAAAAATCAGTTTGAGTCATTAGGTTGCATTGCTAATTTAGCCAGAATATTAATTTCCATCCTTGTAGTGACTATATATGCTCCATATTTATTTATCATAAGCAAACACTCTAGATTTAAACCAACTTGTTTGTTCATTAAATGTCTGTATTTTCAAAGCTGAGATGAGAGGTTATATATCTCTCAGTAGAAACACATCACTGCCAGAAATAATGTAAGAATGACATGTAAGAATGATTATATTCATAATAAAAATGACATAAGTGTGATTGTATTGTCAATAATAATCATAGAGAAATCATTAATTCATTTACTATCTATGCCAAATGGTATATATTACTCTATTTACACACACACATGTTTAGGAAGAGAAAGTACTCCCCCCTCTCTTTTTTAAAGAGCCTCAGAGCCTCGATTAGTAATTAGCAAACAATAATAATAATACATTATACATTGGAGGCATTAGCTAGAGCACTGATAGAATGTTACCAAAATAAATCACTTCTTGTAAATCTCTGACTGCATTGTTTATTTTTATCATAAATTCATTTATGATGTCTATTTCAGTGTGGGATGCAACAATATTTGAATTTATAATCCTCAAATTGTGACTGCTATTGCAAATTAAGTGTAAAATTAATGATAAGTGACCTCTGCAATTTGTTAAGGGAGATGCAAGAATGTTCGGATCTTATATCTTTTTTCAGATCAAGATATCTGAATCTTTTTCATTATTGATTGACTGGTTATTTTTAAGACTTGTAAGTCATCCACAATCTATTGAATGACTCATAAATGAACTCTATTGAAATGCAATGTTCCACTGAAGCAAAATTGCTTCTACATTTATTAAATAATTTACCTTTATTCGTAACACATTTTGCCAGCTCACAATTAGTGGTATTTTTTTTTTTTTTTTGAGAGATTTTCACTGTAGGGCACATGTGCTCGCCAGACAGACAGAGAGAGACATAGAGACAGAAAGCGAGAAATCACCCCCCAGGGGGGATGGTCACGCCGCAATCCCTTCTCCTCCATTCTCCTCTCGGGATCTTGGGCACGCACGCACACGCGCCCGGCGTGAGTTTTAAGCCACCGGGTCCGGGACACGAACTGCGGTCGACTACGTGGGAGGCCAGTGACATAGCCATTACGCTAACTGCTGGTTCCCTGGTATGTTTTTGTTTATTATCTTTTGTATCCCTGAACAAATAAAAGTGTAAGAATTTAGTATATTTTGTACCTTATTGTATGTCTAACTCCTAGAGAGGTATCTTTTACATAGTAGCACTCAGTATATATTTACTATTAAATTAATGCCAATCAGAAAAAAATATACCCTACAGCAATATCAGGATAAATAGATATACCTATAAGGGATATCAGAAATAGGAATACCCTACAGGCATATCAGGATAAACAGATATTCCTATAATGGATAGTTCAAAGCTAGTTTTAGTGTTGTAAGACTCTACCAACTCTTTTCCTTGAGCGTTGGTTGGTAAATGTGATAATAAACATTTGTAGCACAAGCGAATTTGGCCCAGCTATTATTGTGCTCCTGGTATAACTATTGGCAGGCTGAGACCATGCAAGAGGTCCATGTCCAGTTCCTAACCCATCCTAAAAAGCTTGGAGGTAGCACAAGCTTTTACTCCTAGCTACTGGGGAACTGAGCCAGGAGGACAGCTAACTGTGGCCAGCATGGGCTCTGCAGCAAGGCCTTGTCAGAAGGAGACATAACCCTATAGTCCAGCTATTGGGGAGGATGATTCAGGAGGATCACAGCACAGCTAGACCTTGTCACACACACAGATACACACAGCAGAAAGACTCTGACATGTGTTCTATTTGTGAGATATATACAGATACATGAATTCATATGTATATGGATTTTATCTCAGTTGAATAATTGAAAATACTCACAGATCAGCATTGGCTTTCAAATCACCATCTTTTACAATTAATCATTAGGTGCTTTTGTTGCTAGAATACCATCTCACCTTCAGGAGATTCCTCCTGGTTTTCTCCTTCTGGGATAGAAAGAAAGCTAGAAGACAGAAGCAGGAAAGGGGACCGGAACATCTGCTTCTGTGGTTAGATAGAAAAACTGACCAGGGCAGACAATTCCCTGGTCAAGGTAATGTAGGTGAGAGATTTTCCATGGGGGATATCTAGTGGATAACCAATGAGATAACTCAGTGATATATAACCAATGGGATGATCAACCAGCACAACCCCAGCTAGGGAATTTAAACACCGTGGAAAGCAATTTCCAGGACCCAAAAGCCACTCTCCCTTTGCTTGGCTGCTCTTTCCTCTCAGAAGTCTACTTTCCCTTTAACTTAATAAACTATCCTTTACTTTACTACTGGAGTGTTTCATCCAATTCTTTGTCCAAAACACCAAGAACCTGGATATCACCAAAGCCATCCCATAACACTTCCTTCTATCCATCAAGTGTGAATATATCCACTAATTCGGTATGCCATCTTCTTTCACCCTTTTCATAACTCTAAACAACACCTCTGACTGACTCCCAATTTACATGTATAATTATAAATTCTCTCAAGCAAAACTCTCCATTTTTATTTTCCTGTTGTGTACAGACACATGAATATGCACCAATTTTTCAAACTCTCCCTGCCTAGAACTAATGCAATGATTCTTACTCTTTAAATACTTACTTTCTCTTATGTGAAATGTTCTTTTATTTCTCCATTCTCCCGATCAAAACCTAGAACATTCTTTCCATCTGAGGAGTTACAGTTGTGTAGGTTCTCAAAACTTCTCAACTAGGTCTTTGTGTTCCCTTCTTCTATGCCTCATTTGGCCTTTCTTACAATCATCTTGAATTAGAAGCTCTTTTCTCAAATTTTGACCTTTCCATAATCTGCCAACTGCCATCCCCATTCTAAATCTCACTATCTTTGAAATTAAAAGATCAGTTTTGATTTCACATATTATGATCATTCGCATACCACTTTTACCCTCAGCCTGGAAGATTCCCCAAATCTGCCACAAACTATCCTTTCCAGTCTTATACTTCATTGCTCTCATATAATCCATAAATGGATGTTCAAACATGCCATGTCTTTCCTCATCTCTTCATTTTTATTTATGACATATTTTTCTCAGAATGCCTAATGATATCTTAGCCACTCTTTGACTCCATTCTAATGTCATTCTTTCATTGAAGATTTCTTTTATTTTGGAAAAATTATCTTCATTTTATTTTATTTTTATTATAATTTATACATTTAATCACTATACATCATTTAGATTGTAAAGAGACTTTACCCAGCATGATATACATTTCAGTCCAGTTGAGAATACTATACACATCCTCATCAACAGATAATGATTCCTTATATGATATTTCAAGTCCAAATAATCATAATATTCTCTAAACGTATCCTGAAACATTTTTGTAGCATATTTTACAAGTGTTTTTGAGTAGTTATTGTTTGTATATGTCTTGCCTCTTCTGCTGAAATATCAGCTATCCAAGAGCAATAGAGTTCATTATATATTATACATGTCCCAAATATATTTCAACCTGTTTTTGTAAAAAATATGAATTACTAGTATAAATATTACGTTTCTCAAAACATAGATCATAATGGAAAACAAAAATGCAAGGTGATCTGTGAAGACAAAAATAAGGAGATAAGAAAAGTCAGATATCATAGACTATACGAGTCTGAATAAGAAAAAACTTGACCTAGATGATCTCTGAGGTTGTTCCCTGTGGAGGGCACTGCATATGGAAGCCATCTTGAGCTATCCACCATCTTGGAAACCGTTAGGCTTCACTTCCTCACTGAGCAAACGGGTTCTCAGAAATCATGTGACCAACCGTTCTCCCCCCTCCCAAGTGGTTGGGTTTCTAGGCAACGGGAGAGATCCACCCACATCAATGATTGGTTCATGCTGTTCTATCTCATTTGCATTTGGGGCAACCAATTGGTGCCCACCCGCTGTATATAACTAGCCATTTCTCCTCAATAAATGGAAGAGGAAGACATAAGAAGAAAAAGACTTGATCAGCACCTCGTATTGTGTGTGCGTGTGTTTGTCCCATCTCTCACTCACTCCCCCAGGGAACCTGTTCGACTGTCCCGTGGGTTGGGGGCAGTTCCCATTACTAACATTCTACAATTTCAGGATTCACTAGAGATTATCACATCTTAATGCATCCAGTAACACATGTCTCCAGCTCCTGGCTGCACTGTCTACTTTTTTCAGTACTCTCCTATAGACCAAGTCAAATTGATAAAGTGGTTTAATTCAGCATGCAAATTAGCATACCTCAGAGCCTAGAAGAAATCATGCTGTGGGCAGGTAAAGAAAATTGGAAAGATGATCCACAACTCTACAATATATTGGTTTGTGGTAAAGAAGTTTTTCATATATGAAATGTAAAATCTCAATTAAAATAGAGAAAAAGAGGCAGTTTACAAAGTTATTTAAATATGTATGTACATATCATTTAAATGATCACATGCATATTACCTCATTGTGATTTTTATTATTGTTTACTATATGTTTTATAAGTAACTAAGTATGACAATTTTGTTCTCAGTTTTCACATGCACATTTACAAACAATTGACATGTGTCATTTTATACGAAAACTTCGTTTCATTATATTCAAGGGAAATGCTGAGTTGGTGGGGGTGGTGAGTTGTTTTTCTATTCCATAAGATGCCAATTAATCATCATTCAAAGCATAACAGAATTGCTTAGTAATTAGGCTGGAACAAATCCCCAAACTGCCTTGGGTTTCTTAGGAAGGCATTTCAAATCATAAAATGCTGGATACATTAAAATAACACGAAAACAAAGCTCAATGAGTTTTACCTTCTTATTCCAGCAGCTCTTACCTTTATTTTTCTGTATTTCCCTGTGGAGGCACATATCTGAAATGGTTTTTTTAACTTCTGGTTTGTGTTTTTCATGTTAAAAAAAGAATACTTGTCATCATTCTTTCAGTTGCTTAAGCCAGGTGTCTGGACTTATCCTTCCTTGACTTTTACTTCTTCCTTAATTAATTCTTGAATATACTACTATGAGGGAACTTAAAAGTTTGTGGAAAAGTGGATTTAAGTATGAGTTTATTTTTGTACCAAAAATTTTTGAAATTCATACATTGTTTTTTCATGACAAACATCTTCCATAAACTCTTTAAAGGCTCCTTGTCTATTTTGCCAATTATATTTTATAAACATTACCTCCAATATATCTATATATTTTTCTTCTGCCTTTATTCTAGTTCAAGTGGATATCATCTCTTGCCTACAGCAGTATACACCAATTCTTTATTTATCATGAGGGTATATCAGTAAAAATTATAAACAACTTCAAAATGTGGATATTGGCTTTATTTCTAAATTGTGCAGGTAATATTGTACTATTTTATTTTTGACAACTAGAAAACAGTAAAAGAGAAAGCATAAAATATGACTTAAAAATAAATAGATCAAATACTACCTTTCTTTTTTTAACATAACACTATGCATTGCACATTATGAAAAATGAAAAATAAGGTTAAAATTCAACTCATTCTTAAGACTAGTTATGTGGGTGTGAGATTTCTGATTTTCTATTGAGAAATTTTCTTTCATTTCCCCTAATTTTCCAATTTCACAAATCTGTAATTCTCTGTTTTTTTATTTTATTTATTATCATAATATTGTTTATATTATGTTGAATTACATTTATCTTTACAGTGTATTACATTTCTTTTTCCAGAAGGAATACCAAGCATATCAGTCAAGACAAAGACATTACTACCCACATCATCATCCCCACAGGTATTTGGGTCTTGTTTATCGCCTTACTGGGGCATGTGGTACACTTGGGAGACCTCCAGCCTAGATTCTTGCAACAGTCAGGTGCCTGGTTAAGTAGCTTTGAGTCCTATCTTTCATAATGCAATGATATTTCTAGAAGGTATGTTCACATCCTTCCTAATTAAAACATTCTATGCCGTTATTTTTCCCTGAGGATGAGGTACACACTCCTTAAGATGAATTCCATAGCTCCTTTGTGAGCTGGCTATTTACTTCTTATTTTGCAGTTTAATTTCTTTCGGTTCCTGTCCTGTTCTTCCCCCCCACGTCCCCACCATATGCACCTTGACCATGATGAACTATTTTCAGATCATGATTTTCCTCCTCATTAAGACAGTCTACACATTCAATTTAGTTTAATATGTTTTCTCCTTTCTCCCAATTCTTTATTTGGTTAAATCTACTTCTGATAAAATCCACTTCTTAGATTTCATTTCAACTGGATTATATACCCCTCCTATTAACTACCTCAGTGAATAAACCCATTTTTATTTTAATCTATGACACTAAATTTTAATTGTCAGGTTGTCAGATTAACTCAGTGACTACTATTCTTTGGGATAACAAAAATACATACATGCATACATACATAATTAAAAAGATTTCTTAACTGTAACTTTTAACCTCATCCCTAGATATTTTGATTCTCTAAGTCTAGGATGGGTACAGGGATGTGCATTTTAAAAGCACCAGGGTGATTCCTATACAAGTGCTTGCACTAGAAGAGATGCTTACTTATGGCTACATCCTCAGCAATTTTAAAAGGCTTAGTACTTAAGAAGTGAATACAGATTCGTCTAGTAAATAAATGAGAGGAATGTGGTTGATAAAAATAACTGATTTCTAGGCAAAGGAATCAGTAAAAGCAAAAAAATGGATGAAAAGACTCTCAAGGTTGCTGAAAAACCTTCAAAAACAATTTCCATCTCTCCTCTTCCCAAAATGCCCAAGTCTTCAGTAACAAAGCAGCACATTTATAAAAGAAAAAAATAGACTAACCAGAAAATATTCTACTTGGTGCTGGTCGTTGCTGTAATAGTTAAAGATCTCACAATGACAACTTTGTGGTTTGAATTCCTGACTCGGCCACTTTAAAACACATCTGGCACATGTGCTTGTATATCCCAAATCCCGAGAGGCAAATGGAGGGGAGGGGATTGCAGTTTAGGATAAAATAATGATTTTAAAATAAATAAATCAAATACTATCTTTCACATTTTCTCTCTCTCTCTGTTTCAAACAGAATTAAATATGATATATTTTTATTATTTTATTTAATCATCTGAATCATATGAGGATATCTCAGCTTCCCTATGTAACTAAAGAAATGCAGGATTATGAATTCACATAACTTGAATAAAGGAAACGTGAAATGATAAACAGCCAAGATTTGAAGCCCTAGTTCCACACTAAAAATATTCTATAGTTTTATTTAGTTATTAGTTGTTTATTATACTAAAAATTTCACAGCAGAGGTTATAAGTCACTATACTAAGCACTATAAAAAATAGTGTTGCACATTAAAACTGCCTTTGGGAGTTTAATGTGTATTAATTTTTAAGTTTTATTTATTTTTAAGACATATGAGAAAGAGAGATGCATAAATTTTCATTACATCTATTTTATTTTCTTTTTCAAGAAAGAGATTTTTGCTAGAGAGACTGACAGAGACAAAGAGACAGACAAAAAGTGAGAAATCACCTCCCCATGGAGGATGGATGCAGCAGTTTCTTCTCCTCCATTCTCCTCTGGGGATTTTGGGCATGCATGCACATACACCCGGTGTGACTTTCAAGCCTTTAGGTCCAGGGCTGAAACAATGATTGGCCAAGTGGGAGCCCAGAGACATAACCATTTTGCCATCTGCTGGTCCCTCATTACGGTCTTTATGCCCTATTTCATCCCAGCCTCACCTATCCCAGGTGATGAGTTTTATTTTAATGCCAGTGTCTAGATCCCTATCATCAGAGATTTTACTCAATGTTATGAGAACTATTCAGAGGAATTTACTAAAATAATTTTTTATAAGTGGTTTCTTGTTTTTCATTTATATTAGTCATTTTACATCTTTACAGCATATAAAATAGCCTTTCTAAGCACACATGTGTGCACGTCAGTCAAGTCAAAGATATTACCATATATTATTTTTGTTTGTTTGTTTTTGGAGAGGTGTGCTCACCAGAAAGACAGAGACAGAGAGACAGAAAGTGAGAAATTACCCTCCAGGGGGATGACTACGTCACAATCCCTTCTCTTCCATTCCCCTCTCGGGATCTTGGGCACTCACACAAACACACACGCCCGGCATGAATTTAAGCCACCGGGTCCAGGACTCGAACCGTGGTAAACTACATGAAGGTCCAGTAACATAGCCATAGCCATCATGCCAACTGCTTGACCAACCATTATTTTCAACAGATTACATTCTTGTGTCTATTAAGTGTTTTACTTTTTTCTTTCTTTTAGCCGCTCGCTTCCATCTCCTAGTATCCACCCCTTGCTGTACAGTCTCCAGTACACTGGAGATAACTTCTACTCTACACTGTGCTGCTTCCAAATATGATTCGTGTGGAGATATTGTTCATTTTTGGCAATACTTATGGTTCAAATGTAGTAAACAGATAGCCTAGGTCCTCTGTAGTTATATTATTTAAAGTCCTATTGAATTGAATAAAAAAAATTATATGCACTGTTAGTAAAATCACAGCTTAAACAATTAAAAATAAAATTTTAAATTAAAATTATGTGGATAATAAAGTTAAATTTGAGCATGCATTAAAAACTAAAAGTATGAGAAGCAATCCACAGAAAACTTGAGGACTAGTTAAAAGTGAGGTAGCAAAAGCAAAGAGTTATGGAAAATTGAGAAAAAATTATTTGCATATTTTTTACTAAAGACAGGATTTCAGAAGAAAAATCACCCTGCTTCAACATTGTGGTAGGTAAATTCCTGTATATTCTTAACATATTCAATTTGTTTTGAAATAGTGATACAGCCTGCAAGTGTATAGCACAGATTTAAAACTCATGACTCAAATGAAAAGAAATGATTATGCATTTTACTTGACACACTTTTCAAAGACTTCAAAGGGAAACTCCATAGGGAGCAGTTACTGAATTCCAAAACAATCTGATGTCACCATCTTCAAATAATGACACTTAACTAGGAAGTACAATAATAGCCAGCTATTTCCAAACCATTAATTTCAGGAAAATTTAATTTTACATAAATGCTTTATCAAGATAGGATAATGAAAATGAACATTAGTTTCTATAATAACCCAGAGCCACTTCACAAGCATGTGTTATTTCAGTCCTGTTATTAAAGTCATTCTCAGTCTTATTAATAAACACTGACTTGCAATTTTATGTACCACCTATAATGCATCTTTTTGAAAATAAGCAACTACCAGTTGTCTGTCTGGTTATGATATGAGTTTTGAAGTCTCTTCCCAATACTGTTGACTGCCAGGTAACACGACAATATAAATACAGGGCTCTAACAATGACCCTTTCCATTTTTAATTAAAATATCCAATCAAATGGAAAAATTGTGCATTTTTTCTAAATATATGGGAAGGAAATTCAAAAGAGGTTGAGCGGGAAAAACATGGTTGGCAGTCATTAGCATATTAATGGAATTGAAAACAAGTACAAGGATGAAATGAAGAGATATGAATTGATTCAGAGATGTCAGGTCAGATAAGTGTCCACTAGATTTGCAAACAGCATTATGAGGGGTGACACGCAAACACAATTTACTAAAGTGGTATGGGCAAAAGAAATAGGAATTTAGTATGGAGAAACATAGCTATAAAGGAAAAGGATGCAAATTAGTGGAAAAGATTTATTTTCAACTTGCTTGTATCTGAGGACAAGAAAAAAAATAACTTGAACATCTTTAAATGCTAAAGTAGAGCTCAAGAGAAAGAAAAAGAAATATTTGATAAAGATCCCCGAGGAAATATTAAGAGAAAGTAAGAATTCACAGCATGGAGCAAGAAATTATCATTAAATAGGAGGAAAGACAAAAACAACCATTTCTATGCTGAGTCTAGGTAATATAAACTCAAAATACTTAAATTAAAAAATTTTGGAAGTAACGTAAAAATTGATAGACCTTAGAGTAGTAGAAGATTGTGAAATATTTGTATCAGTCTGGAAGCAACCTAAGAGATGAAATAAACTAAGCACAGGGAGAATCTGAAAAATAATATTAATAAGTGTTGCCTAAGGATAGTTTATTTAATTCTCTTCTATTACTCTTCTCCCATTAATATCATCACAAAGAATTAGAGCATTAATGCTTGGTTAATTTGGAAATATGTTTGCTCTAAGTTTTTTTAGGAAGGACAGAAGGATAAAACAGACCTTTTTGTAGTTTCTCAGTGGATGATCTCGTCTGTTCTCATGGCCTTAAGCACAATAGTTATATGACTACAGTTGACAATTTTATCTTCAACTACAACCTCTTTTCTGAGCTTTAGACTATATACAATTAGCTTCTTGACACTTGCACTTATATATCTCGTTTTAACATAGCTTCTGTAGAATGTACATGTATCAAACCTTATATTTCTCCCCATTTTGACTGCCACATTCCTAAATCAAGCCAGTGTTATCTCTCAGATGGATTACTATAATTTCCTCCTTGTTCATTTTGCCACTCTCCACATAGCAAGCAGTTTAAAGGATCTTTTGATAATGTAAATCTCTTCATGCCCCACTTAAATTCCATCAAGCCAATACATTTCTATTTCATTTATAATAAATTCAAAATGATTTATTTTTATATTATTTATTTCAATTTTATACATTCAATCACATGTTACTTAGCTTACACAGTGAATATTCCAACACATATACATTTCTCACCAGTCCAGTGGAGAATACTATAAAGTTATCTTCAACAGATAAGAACCCATTAATTTGTCCTATAAATGCCTCTCCTCTCTACTTTTCTCCTTAATGTCCTTCTTCAGACTCTACTCCTTCACCCACCATCTTCCCACACCGTATCTGGTATTTATAACCATTTACTATGTTTCTATATCCTCTAGTCATTCAATTTCAGCCATAGAGTGGGGACATTTGGTATATATTCAGTGGAGACATACAATGTCTCTTCTTCATAGCCTGACTTGCTTCACTCAGCAGTAAATCTTCCATATTCATCCACTCTGTCAAAAGCCAGGGTCTTCTTTTCTTTATAGCTGAGTAGTATTCCATACAGTATATATGCCACACTTTTTTAATCCATTCATTTGGATTGGTTCCATGTCTTAACAATTGTGAATAATGCTGCAATAAATATCGATGTGCAAGCACTTTTCAGACTAATGTTTTTTCTGTTCTTTGGATTGATACCAAGGAATGGGATTGCTGGATCATATGGTAGTTCTATTTGTAGATCTTTGAGGAATCTCCATGTTGTTCTCCAAAAATCTCTTCATGCCCCACTTAAATTCCATCAAGCCAATACATTTCTATGTCGTTTATAATAAAGTCTAAATGATTTAACACAGTCTATAGGTCCCGTATGTGGCTCTAAAGTTATATCAACTACTCCTTCCTTTCACACAAACCTACAGGCCCTGCAAGGTTGAGAGTCATGGTTTTTTTTTTTTAATTATTTATTTTATTTTACTTATCAACATCGTTATTATTATTTTTAAATTTTTCTACAGAGCACATGCACTCAGCAGAGATGAGAGAGAGAGAGAAAGTGAGAAAACAAGCTGCCAGGTCCAGGATTTGAATGATGGTTGGCCATGTAGGAGTCTAGTGTTTTAACCACCATGTTACCTGCTATTCACTAATATGTGCAAACAGTTCCTAGAAGCGTGTCTGGCCCAAAGTAAGAATAGTAGATATTGAATGATTAAATGATGATGGCTTGCTCTTAGGATAAAATTTCCAAGCAGCCATCAAGGGAAGAAGCCAGCTCCAAGACCTGCTACTCTGTCATGCTGTCATGAATGGGTCCACAAAGAGGTCTTAGGCATTAGGACAAATGTTCTGGCTCCATTTTTCTCAGACTTGCATGATAATATTCTCAGAGCTTGTTTTTTCTCATTGTTTGATTATGAGACTGGACTTGTGGAGATAAACAATGAGGGGTAATAATTCAGAAATGGACTATTTTTGGCCTTACTTGGTTTCTAGGTGCTAATCTACAAATACGAACAAACAATTATTCATCAAACAGCCTAGTGCACTGAGTTTCTACCCTGGTTTTAAGTTTACTCAGAGATTTACACTTTCCATCCCAACTGGAAGCCAAGCAAATCAAAAGATTTTGGGTAACTAGAATGACTACAGCACAGACAAGGACTAGATAAAAGTGTTTGGGGGGAACTTCAGCTCGTATTAGTATAAAGGCTTTTAAATGTGGCATGTCCTACATACTCTTGTTTCTCCTTTTCAGGCTTTCACTCTATTGCCTTCTTTTTCAACTAACACGCAGAAGATATTAATAAGGGGTAAGTCCCAGATTACCCTGCTCCTAGATTGCACTAATGAAAAAATTGGCTCTCATTTCTTTAATGTCAGCAGG
>NW_006209847.1:556658-580623 GCF_000334495.1 Tupaia belangeri chinensis | reverse complement strand
GCAGGAAAATCCCACTGTTGATTTGGGGGATATGTTTACATCCCATCCTAGTAAAGGGGGTGACTTCCACTCCTTTCCACTATGCCAGTAGTAAATCTGAACTAAACACAGAAAAAGAAAAGTCCTTAAGTTGCTCATGCTGACATCCATGTCTTCCCACTAGGGTTCATTTTTTTCTCTTTTCTATTTTTCAGTAGTGGAATAAATAGTTACCCATTTTTATTACTTCTCAATTTTAATGGGAGTTTGGGGTGATGGACAATTAATATGTTAGCATAAATCACAATCTTGACCTAGACATCTCCAAAATCTTTTTTCCAAGAAATTCAATTAGTGTTGCATTTCCCATATAATTACATATTCCTCAAGGCACAATTTAATGCCTTTATAATATTCCCTTACTTGAAAATATAATGATTTATTTTTTAATTATTTATTTCATTTTCTTTATCATTATTATTAATTTTTAATTTATTACATTTGTTACAGGGCATATGTGCTCACCACAGAGACAAAGAGAGAGAAAGAGCGAAAACGAGAAAGCAAGACACCAGGACTGGGACTCAAACCACAGTTAGTAATGGGCAAGTCCAGCGCTTTCACCACCATGCCACCTGCTGGCCCCATAATGATTTATTTAATATTCCCATGTTGTTGAATGTTTCACATTACTTTCAATTTTTTACTATTATAAAGAAGTTTTCCATGAACATCAGTATTTGTCTACATCCTTGTTTGTTGTCTTAGGATATATTTCTAAAAGCAGAATTATTGTGTCAATGGCCCTCAATACATATTGCTAAATGGCCTTTTAGAAAATAGGCACTCATTCAAAACTCAACCAAGAATGTATGTCAGAATTATTAAAATTTGTATAATTGCTTACATGTTTTTATCACATCTTTATCCTTTTGGTAATTAGTTGTGTATGTCCTTAAACTTTCTTTTTTGTTAGTATATTGTAACTTTTTCTTATTAGCTTGTGATAGGTCTTAATATATTACAGATATAAAAATGTTTTCACTCTTATTTGTTTTTACAAGGTTTTTATTAGCTTTACAATGTTTATAATGATTACAGAATATTTTTCTTTTTAAAATTAGTCAAGTGTTTTAATCTTTTTCATGGATGATTTCTTCTAGTCATTAAAACCACATTCAGAGTTATTGAACATTAACTAATATATTTTATAATTGTTTTGCAAATTTATATAACTCTTTAATCCACCAGGAAGATCTTTTTGATTTGTGCATATCATGAAGATGGTAGTGGGGATCTCCAGAGACATAAAACCAGCAAAATATACAGAGAGATGCATAATGAAAAATTATTTTAAGGAACTGGCTCATGCAGTTGTGGAAGTTGGCAAACCTGAAAATTGTAGAGGTGGTAGACAGACTGGACATTCAGGTAACTACTGATGTTATAGATCTAGAGTCTGAAATCCATAAGGCAGGCCAGCAAGCTAGACACTCAAGTAGAGTTTCTTCTATGTTGCAGTCTTAAGGCAAAAATGTTTCTTATTTGAGAAACCTCAGTCTTTTTCTTTAAAACGTTCAATTGATTGGCTGAGTTCCACCCACATTACAGAAAGTACTTTATTTTTACATAAAGTTATCTGATGGTGAATGTTAATCACATCCCCAATTGTCTCCACAGAAACATCTAGACTGGTGCTTAACTAAATAATGTGGATTGAAGTTTATACACACGGACATATAATATTAACCACTGTAAGTATCTCCATTTTTATGGTATCTATATTGAGATAATTTCCTATTTCTCAGTCATCCCATCCTCTCTTATATTTGTATGCCCCTTTTAAATTCCTGTGTATTATAGTAGTATTTCCTATCTTTTATATATTTCATTTACATGTTTGTATTTTATAACATATACACAGTCATTATTCATTGAGTTTTTGTAATATACTTGAATATCTAATAGGTCGGGATTCTGTGAAATCTCATTTCCTTTTTAATATTTTTTTGCTCTTTTTAGTTTTTGCTATAGGGCACATGTACTTGCCTGAGAGAGAGAGAAAGTAAATGAGAAATCCCCGAGGGAGGATGGTCAAACCACTTAAATCCCTCTTCACTATTTTCTGCTCAGGGTTTTGGGCACCACACACATACAACCAGCATGGTTTTCAAGCCTCTGGATCTGGTACTCAAACAATAGAGCTGGCCGTGTGGGATCCAGTTGCCTTAACCACCACACCATGAGCTGACCCTACATCTTTTTACATTAGTAAAAAAGTGCCCTTATATCCCTTGGATGGTTTCCTCAAATCAAATTCAAAGTCCTTATTGTGACCCATTATACTTTATAAGATTGAGGTCCTTAATTGACTCTCTACTTCAATATCACCTCATTCATTGTACCCCACCCTCAATGTTTTCCATGGCACGCACATTTCCAATTCAGCCTCTTTCTCTTACTCTTTTTCTATGCTAGTTATTCCATGACTTTGGCCCTAATTTTTCTTTCAGATCTCTACCCAAATATTTCATCACAATAAAAATAAGGAAGTAGAAGACAACTTTGAGTTTCCTGACAGATAAGTTTTGGGGAAAACTAAATCTATATTCAGCATACATCGTCCTTTAAAAATTAAAATAAATTTTTTAAGCTATGAAATAATTTATATAAATTTATTCTTTTCATATCCTTATAAAAACTTGTAAAAATGAAAGCATTTACATTGCACTTAAAAAAGGAAAAAAAAAAGTTGAAATAAGTTACAATATGAAACCAGATATTATCCTGAGAATGAAATCAACAGGGAACTGAGTGAAGACCAAGTCTGGAACTTACAGAGTGTTGAGCAGATACTGAAACAATTTTAGTTTTGCCTAATGTCACATGCAGTTGACATTTGTATTAGCAGTAGATCTTCCTGCCTTAATAATGTATCAGAAATCATCCATAAAGAGTGAGGATTGTAAGTTTTATCATACCATTTTCAACTAATTTGCTTTTTATCTTTCTCCCACCTACTCCAGATGTTTCTCTTCCAGTAATTCCTGAGCATTCTATAGAGTCTAGAGCGAAGACTGGTTTTGTTTTGTTTTGTTTTGCTTTGCTTTGTTTTTGCTAGAGTGACTGTATTCACCAGACACAAAGAGAGGGAACATGAGAAATAGCAACACCCTCCCCCAAAAGAGAAGCACAATCCCTTCTCCTCCAGCCTCCTTTCAGGATTTTGGGCATGCACACACATGTACCAGCATGATTTTCAAGGCACCAAGTTCAGGACTTGAACTGTGGAGTTGCCCATATGGGATCCAGTACTTTAACCTTCTTGCTGCCTACTGGCCCCAAGTAGTTTTTAAAATGAGGAAAGTTGATAACTCTCCCTGGGTAATAATCTAATAAGAAAATCAGAAGATAAAGAATTGAACCTTGTGAAATACTAACAGTAAAAAATGGTCAAAAAAAGAGAAAATAGTGAAGAAAGAATTCTGTAAGCACAAAAGACACTAGAAATTTGTGTTGGTAAGAAAACCAGATGAGTTTTAAGATGCAAGAATGATCAGGAGTATCATATTTGAGCATAGAAATTAAGATATTAGGGCTAAAAATAGTCTACTTGAATTTGGTAACTAAATGGTCATTGGCACTTTTAGCACAATTATCTATGATTATTAAAAGAAGCTAGTGTTCTAAATGGAAACATTTTGATGAATTTACTATCCAAGCATGTATCTAACAGCAACGTCAGTTACTTAAAATCATTTCAAAGTGGTAAAGTTATTTAGAAAAGAGTGATTACCAAGAAAGTATTGGAACAATGCAGAATAAGAAATTCATTTGCCTCTTGATGAAGCTGGAAATACAGTTACTAAAAACCTATATGCTGAAGGAAGCTAACATAAAATTGGTATCAGCTGTCACTATCTTTTACAACTTGGGTTATGAGGCAACATAACACTGGAATAAACAAAAAATCACAAATACAAGTTCTGTTTAGATACTTGCCAGAAATTTTGGGGGGAGTGGGGAGAATTTTCATTTTGTTTTGTTTATAGTCAGAGTCGCAAGACTAATCTAAATGTAGAAGAGTTTTACAAACAGAGGTTAGATATAACTATATCAAGTCTTATTTCTATGCAGATCGATGAAGCAAAGCTAGTATGGTTTATTTTTTTATCTAAATAATTATTTGAAGGTTTAAGATTGTTCCTTCTCTGATATTCTATATTAATGTTAGCCTTATTTGAATGGGTATTATAATTTTATTGTGCCTTATTTTACACAAATATTCTTCCAAAATTATGTTCTGAAAATTCATTGACTGAGAATAATTACTCCCTAGAGCAATGGGTTACCCAGCAGTGTCACAGTTAACTGAAATACAGTTCACTGAAATTGAACATGTCAAGTCTCCTCTTCATAGTATCATTTCATTAAGAATTTTCTAGGGAAGAGAAGTTTAGTCAAATCTAGTCATTAAAGAAAAAAGTATTTTCTAGATAAAATATCTTTATCAAAATTTGTAACTATTGAGATTATACAAAATATTGGGTTGTTGGGACAGTCATGACTTTCTTGACAATGTAATAATATTTTTTAAATTAGTTTTCTAATACTTTCATTGCTTTTGATGCTTTCTGTTTATGCTTCAGATACAGTTTAAGATTTGAACAGAGGAAAAAGAGCTCCTCATCTTCCTTTTAACTCAGTTCATTACCTGGACTCCATAGTTGGTTTCAGGTGTTCTCTGGAATAGTAGGCAAAGAGATAAAGTTTTATTTATTTATTTATTTATTTATTTATTTATTTTCATTGTTATAAAGCATCCTAAGTAGAAGAGGACCATGAAAAATAAGCATGTGACTTAGAAAGTCTCACAGAAGATTACCTGCTATAATTAGGAACACAATTCAATACTCTTGATTTACAGATAGTGTTTTCTTTTATCTTTATGTCTAATTGCTTTTTTATTCCTTTATAAGTAAAATCACATGGCATGATTATATAGATAATATAGTATTTAAAGATAAAATACAATCTATTCTCTTCATTGAAAATTTTACTTTTGCTATTCAATCACTTTTCCATTGTTGGCATATACATAAAAATGCTTTGATAGATCTCTTTATGCACTACCTCCTGCAAAAGGAGATGCCTTTTTGTTTCTGACTCAAATTGTTTTGTTTTGGTTTTTGGTTTTTGAGATTAAAATGCCTGAATTTAGCTCCTAAAGTAAGATGATCATCTGGTAATGTCTAAATATCACTGTAAAAGATTAAGAATCTAAGTGACTTGAAATTATAATCTGGAAATAAATATGAACTACTGAAGTGTACTAAATAGCTACAATTTACTAGATATTTCAAAGTATTTAAATTATTTTTGAATTATTTATAGAACATTCATATATTGATAATAAATTTTTAATGTATTTGTGTATGAGGGCATATTTTTGTCTATGTGAAGGTAAACTAAACCAAAGTAGATATTTAAGTAATATATCTAGTGTAATTAGGCTGAAAAAGACACACTTTCCATTTCACAGTAAGTATGTTCTTGTAAATGAGATTCTATATATATATATGTAAAGTATGAGGGGCCAGCTGGTGGCATAGTGGTTGAGGTGCTGGACTCCCGTATGGTCGACCATGGTTTGAGTCCCAAACCTGGCAACTAGAAACTCATGTTGGGCATGCATATGTGTGTGCCCAAATCCTGAGAGGAGAATAGAGCAGAAGGGAGTGCAGTGTGGCTGTAACCCCTGGGTGGTGTTTCTTGTTTTCTGTTTCTCTGGCAAGTGCCTCCATTCTATTGAAAAAATCCCAGACAAAAAAAAATTTAAAATAAAATAAAAAGGTACGATTTCTTCTTTGTTTTTTATAATGTCTATTTTTTAAAAATTCTTTAAGCAGCATTTTTTTTATAGCAACCCAAGAAGAAAATAACATTTATACACACACACACACACACACACACACACACACATATATATATATTTATACAATTATTTATTTTAATTCGACCAGAGAGGGACAGAGTGAAAGACTGATAGAGAGAGGGAAAATGAGAAAGCAAGCTGCCAAGTCCAAGACTAGAACCATTAGAACCATAGTTGACCATGTGGAAGATCAATGCCCTTAACCACCATGCCACCAGCCCTCAATATTATTTATAACAACCTTTGCTATTATTTAGAAAATAAATATGTTTGACAAGAATAATTTACCTTATAATTCATATTTTACTTAACAAATGTAATTACTTCCTAATTCCCTTTCAAACATTAACTTAATAAATTTTGTTATCTTTCTCCTGATAGGTTTATATGTGTTATTATCTTATAATGTATAAGTGTTTGATTTCTCTATTTTTCTTTTCTTTTCTTTTATGGGGGGGTTTGCTATGGGGCACATGCATTCGCTGGAGAGACAGAGAGACAGAAAGGCTATGCCGCAATCCCTTCTTCCCCATTCTCCTCTCAGGATTTTGGGCATGCATGCACACACACTAGGTCTGAGTTTTAAGGTTTGAGACTCGAACCACAGTAAACTACGTGGGAGACCAGCAACATAACCATTATACCATCTGCTGGTCCCAGATTTCTCTATTTTTCTATTTTCAACTTCTGATTTACTCTTTTTTCTGTTCTTAGCCTTCAATCTTGCATCAATCTTTCAAATGCATTTTGTTTCATTCATTGCTACTTTCAAAATAGTTATAATTTGGTATGTTTTAGGCAAAGTACATTTAAACTGGATTTAATATTATTCCAAATATAGGAAATTTAAAATCTTCTACCACCTTATCAAACTCAACAAATCTACTAATTCTATTTATATCCTGGGATTAAATTCATATACAAATCTGCATTCAGCTTACTCATTATGTTTTATCAATTCTTATAATGGATTTGTACTATAAATTCTTTTTATGCTTAATCATTAGCTTATGTGAGAGACATGAAAGCACAGCATGTATGAACAGATGAAAGGATTAGGCAGTTGGGGTTAAGTATTAATGCAGTCCAGGATAAAGACCTAAATCAAAAATCAAGTGTTTTCAAAAGCATCCCTGACTATTTGAATCCCTAAAAAAGAGTATGTCTCAATTTTGTATTCCAGCATATCACTCACTCTTATGAAGTATTTTACACACACACAAAGCATTTTCTTGGTTTTGCTCATAGAGTTATCATGAAATTACAAAACATTATACCTGAGCTTCCTACAAACACACACACACACACACACACACACACACACACATGCTTTTTTTTTATTTTTGTAGAGGTTTTCTATATAAGGCGCGTGCGCTCGCCAGACAGACAGAGACATAGAGACAGAAAGTGAGAAATCACCCCCCAGGGGGGATGGTCACGCCGCAATCCCTTCACCTCCATTCTCCTCTTGGGATCTTGGGCACGCGCGCACACGCGCCCGGCGTGAGATTTAAGTCACCGGGTCCGAGACGCGAACGGCGGTCGACTACGTGGGAGTCCAGCGACATAGCCATTACGCTAACTGCTGGTTCCCTGGCAAGTTTTTTTAAAAAAAGCATAAGAGAATAGTTTAATGAGTCTACACACAAATTTGTCAACTTAGGATAAAATAGAACAACTCCTTGAAAAACATAGACTATCACAGCTCACTCAATAGGAAATAGTTAAGTCGGGTAGTCCTACAACCATAACTATAACCTAAAATTATTCAAGAGAACTAAATTCAGATATTTCTAGTTACAAAAATGTTTAACACAAAAATTCTCTAGGCCCAGATGGTGTCATGGATGAATTCTACCAAATACTTAGAAGAATTGACATAAATTCTTCCAGAAGACGCGAACGGGGGTCGACTACGTGGGAGTCCAGCGACATAGCCATTACGCTAACTGCTGGTTCCCACACACACATGCATTTTTAATCTCTCCAATATTCATGGTCACAAAACTAAAAATCAACTGAAAAATAAGAAAGGCTACCTCTGCCTCATGAGATTCCTATAGTTTTAAGAAGTCTGTTTAGTTAGTATGTCTTGATAGATTAAAAAAAAGTATGAAATGAAAAATAGTACATTAATTCGTTCTTGAAAATGTGCCCCATGACCATTAATACAATGTAAGTTCCATAAAACTTGGTAACAGGGCCTATACATGTTTTTCAATATAATTAAACACATGAAAGGCTATAGTCCAAGAATTGTAACACTTATGATGTAAAAGAGAATCTGTATTTTAGATTGGGCTTTCTACTTTTAAGATTAGTCTTTTTAAGATTAGGCTTTTTGTTCTTGTTCTAGTTAACCTCAATTCCCTATGGCAAAATAGTAAGTAGATAGCTTTCAAAAAGCCATTCTTTGTTCTCATATTCCTATACCCTAACCTAAAGTGTTTTTGCTATCCTTTTTTCCATTATCAAATTTTAGAGCAATGGCATTTTAAATACTCTGATATACAGTGCAACAGAAATTGGAACTTCACATCTAAGGTAAATTTTAAAAGAAAAAAAATGCTCCATTATCAGAAGGTTATTTCCACATGTCCATAAATTAATAGCTCTATGTTCCCATTAGCATAAAACTGTACTTAAAGTGGCTCTTTAAACTGCACTTTTACTCTTAAATGTAACCAAAAAATGCATTGAGCTACATTTATAGGAAGTGTGTCTGTCTTTAGGCATTTACTGGAAATACATCGTGTTCAAATGATGAAGCTGTTTTTTGCTCAATATTGTAGCATTCAGTTCTCCACCTCTGATATTAGAAAAAGCACATAATCATTAGACTTTACATAGTCGTCACCCTGTAGGACTACAAGACTGACCTACAGTCAAGGATGCCAGCTATAGACTCTCACTGCACTTAAGTGCCATCAGCATCTCTAGAAAAGGAATAAAATGTTAACCCTTATAAAGTCTAAACCAAAGTAAATATATTAAAAAAAAATAAAAAATATTGAATATTAGTTAACAATAGCCTAGACTTTCTAATTATCATTTAAAGAAGTATTTGGAAAAGACAATAGCACATCGAATTATCTTCTACTCTTGCATGACTTTCAAATGCCACATTGAGTTACAAATAGTTTTTTATTTGAAGGGAGGAATTTTCTATACTTGTTTTTATATTCACGATTTCTACATATACAACAAAGATACATTCTTGAAGAAAGTACTCTGTGCCAATTAATAAATATGTGAAATAGTAATGGGACATATCACAGTCAGAAACATTGTAATGTATAAGTTTATTTAATTATTATAAGATTGCTCATCAGCATATTTCAAAGTAGTCGTTACACAGGAAATCTAATACCTTGAGAGATTATGCTATAATTAGCAAAGTAAGAATTATAATTTATTTAGTCTTTTATTTGTATTTTTAAAAATAAATTTAAGCATCTTTATAGGGAAAAATTTATTATAATAAAGGTGTACTTATTTTACACCAAGTTTATTTTATAATTTTGACAGCCTACAGATTTAACTTTTTATCATTGTTATCATTGAGAAACGTTATTCTTCATTCCTGCTTTTTGTATGTAATGCTATTTTTCTTTTATATTTCTTTTTTTGTTTTTTTTGTAGACAGATTTTTGCTTTCTATAGGACACATGTGCTCACTGGAAGGAGAGAGAGACAGAGATTTCCAGGGGGATGGTCACACTGGAATCCCTTTTCCTTCATTCACCTCTTGAAATTTTGAACACACACACATATGCCTGGAGTGAATTTTTAGCCACTGGGTTCGGGACTTGATCCACGATTGACTATGTGGAAGTCCAGCTTCCTAACCATCATGCCATCTGCTGGTCCCAATACTATTTTTCTTACTACAAAGTTTTATATATCTTTTTAAAAATAAATTTTATCATATAATCTAGGGTTTAAAGAATAATGTTATGGGATATATAGAAACAGCAAAATGATTACTATAGTGAAGCAAAATTAGCATAATTTATTATCTCTTGGAATTACTTTTTAATGATAAGAACAGAAAAAATGTATTTGCTTAATAAGAAACTCTAATACAATATAATTTTCAGAAGAACCAAACATGTTTATAGAATAATATGGTACTTGGCTCAATTATTTTATTATTTTTAATTTAATTTTATAATGTTTTATTTACATGTAATTGTTGTACTTCTTTGTGGGTTACAACATGGACTTTCAAAGCATGATTGCAGTGTGAAACAATCAAATGAAGGATAGTACCATATAGGTTATTTTTTATTATTATTATTTATTTATTTATTTTTGTGGAGAGTTATTTTTTTTTTGCTCTAGGGCACGTGCACTCGCCAGACAGACAGAGAGAGACAGAGAGATAGAAAAGGAGAAATCACCCCCCGGGGGGATGGCCACGCAGCAATCCCTTCTCCTCCATTTTCCTCTCGGGATCTTGGGCACGCACGCACACGCACCCGGCGTGAGTTTTAAGTCACCGGGTCCAGGATTCGAACTGCGGTCGACTACATGGGAGTCCAGTGACATAGCTATTATGCTAACTGCTGGTCCCCCCATATAGGTTATTTTGAACAAAGAACACTACATTTGATTGTATGTGTGTGTATATATAAATATATGATACATATATGATACCTATATATCATGTATATAATACAAATAATATATGTATCATATATACAATATATATGTGTGTGTACATGATTAGGAATTTTTTTTAGTTATGGTATGCCTTTTCATGACCAATTTGTCCCATAAATCTGCATTCCTGTTTTCTTAAACACTTTTTTCCCTGATTTCCTATCCTACCCCTACCCCTCACCCCCATGACATCACTGGTATCTACAGTTGTCCTATCTTCTTTTGTGTCTTTAAATCTTTTAATTTCTTCCATAGAGTGCAGATATTCAGTATATGTTGAGGACATATAGAGTTTTTCTTTTACAATCTGGTTTATTTCACTTAGCCTTGAACCTTCTAGATATGATCACTTTGCATCCAATGATAGAATCTCATTGTTCTTCATGGCTGACTAGTATTCCATTGTGTATATGCACTACATTCCCGGGAGATTATTTATTACTGACTCAATTTCAATTCTTATTATTTGCCTATTCAGTCTTTCTCTTTTTTTCCTAGCTTAATCCAGGTTATTGTATAGATCTTTTTCTTCTAGATTTTCCAATCTGTTGGCACATAGTTGCTTATAATTTTCATTAAGGATCTTTTTTTATCTCTGCAGTACATGTTTAGTATTACCTTTTTCATTTTCTGATTTTTTTTTTTTTGGTTTTGTTTTTTGTTTTGTTTTGTTTTTAAATCTGGGTGCTTCATTTTTCTGTTAGTCTGTTGATGGTGTGTTTACTCAGTTTATCCTTTCAAAAATAATCAAAACCTTGTTATAAAATTGAGCATTGGCAAATGCTCAAAAATGAGCAAATATGTGTGATAAAATACAGTTTTAGGGACCAGCAGGTGGCATGTGGTTAAGGCGCTGGACACTCCCACATGGCCAACCAGGGTTCAAGTCCTGGACCTGGTGGCTTGCTTTCTCACTTCCTCTCTCTCTCACTCTCACCCTCTGTCTCTCTCTGGTCAAATTAAAAAATCAATGAATGAATAAATAAAAAATAAAATAAATAATTATTAAAAAATACAATTTTAGTGTATATTGGAAAGAAATGGATCATTCTCTAACTTTGTTGGCTATTGGAAGAAAGAACATCATACAATATATTAAATTATGCATGTGAATTTTTAATTAAGTATAAAATATATTTTAATTACTTTAATCTTTGCTAAAGGTAAGCATTTGGGGACAAAGGGAAGAATTTAAATAATAAATATACAATGTACTCTATCTGAGAACTCTCTCCAAATGTAACAACAACAAAATAGTTTGAATCCAAAATTTTTGAATAGTCACTTTCTTCCAGATTATAATATATATGCAAAAATGCATTCATTTAAAACATAACATTATTACATAATATTTCTTTAAAGAAACCCTGCAGATCTAGTAAGTCTAAAAGGGAAAACACAAAGAGAATGTGCCAATAATTAAGTTATGATAGCATGAAAGCTTATTGCCCTTAACATATGAAGTATTCTTACAAGTCCATTTTAAGAAAAGGGTAGTCTCAGCAGAAAATAGTGAAAAGATATGAAGAGACTATCACAAGTAGCAATAAATGAGCAGTCAGTATTAAAAAATTAGAAGCTGCATAAGTGAGCTAAAGTACAATAAAAGAAAAGTACACCAAAACACAAAGGCATATAGTTTTCTCCTTTAAAATAAACAAATATACACGTATATATCTCCCACTTCTACCTATGCAAGTACATTTGTGCATACATTGCACACACATAGCAATTTCTTTTGATGGTGCAAAAAGGTAGTACATTCTTGGGAAGCAGCAGTTAGCGTAATGGCTATGTCACTGGACTCCCACGTAGTCGACCGCGGTTCGTGTCCCAGACCCGGTGGCTTAAAACTCATGCCGGGCGTGTGTGCGTGCGTGCCCAAGATCCCAAGAGGAGAATGGAGGAGAAGGGATTGCGGCGTGACCATCCCCCCTGGGGGGTGATTTCTCGCTTTCTGTCTCTATGTCTCTCTCTGTCTGTCTGGCGAGCGCACGCACCCTACAGTGAAAATCTCTCCAAAAAAAAAAAAAAAAGGTAGTACATTCTTTATTGGTAAGATCTTTCTCAATAAAAAAATCTTCAGCTTAGTCTCTCATTCAGTTTTTATGGATGCATTCTAAAGTGCAACTAGATGGATGTTTATTGCAGTATGCTTATGTGTATGAAAATGAACTCAAAACATACAGAGAATATGAGGTTTTAATTGCTTTTTTCATTTATTTATTCATTTTTACATTTTTCCACAAACATTTACTCTACTTATCCAAAAATTTTTGCTCATACTCCATAGTTCTTGACAGTTAATAAACAACTTTCGAAATTTCAAAATACTGAATTTTAAAGATGATGTTCAAAATATTTCTTATAATTTTGTATAATTTTGTTTGTGACTCCATAACAACAAAGATGGTATGCTTAAAGGATGATCTCATTTAAAAATATATACACACAATTTTTCATTTAATTTAATTTGATTAATTATAATTATTTTTAAAATTTTGCTTCAGGGCACATGTGTTCACCAGAGAAACACAGAGAGAGAGACAGAAAGTAAAAAAGCAAACTACCAGGTCTGTAACTCCAACCACTTTTGACCATGTGGAAGTCCAACGCCTTAATGACCATGCCACCTGCTAGCACCCTACCCACACTCTTAAATAGAAAATTATCTAGGAATAAATACACCAACATGTTAGTTAGTGACAGATATATTTGAGTATGACATTATGGCTGTAAACCAATTTACTCATGCTCATGTGATATTTTTTATGTTTTTAGAATAAACACTTTATAAATAGCTTAAATTTCAATTTTAAATGCTGTTATTCCTTTATATAATAATATTTCTTGCTTTCAGTATAGTATCAAATTATAAATAAAGATTATGAAAGAAAGGTATATAGTGTGTCTATTTATGTGTTTTATTTTCATTGATTTGGTTTCATTGTTTTCTTCACAGTAGGACAATCATTTTAAGACAAAGCACTTAATTTTGTCATAATAGATCTTTGTTTTTATCATCTACTATTGAGTTACTATATACAAATAAGTTTACATTGCATCGATAACATGAAAGTTATTTTGAGTAGTATTCTCTAAGGCATAGATTTCCCTTTTCTTTAATATCAAAACTCTTTATCAGTTCCATAAAAATTGTCCATTTAATTACATATTCACATAGCAATGAAAATCATGAATTACTCTCTGTTAAACCACATAATAGAATCCAGATCCATCTTATAATAAACTGTGACTTGATTATATCAATAATTTATTCTGACAACATAAGAAAATGTTTGAAAACAACTTGGTCTTCAAATCTGTATTGTCTTCTATTTACTCTGTTTTATTTATTGTTGTATATTCCAGGACCTTTCTGCTGACTTCCCGATATTAGACCTTTGAATTACCATGACTAATTGTGAGGGTTATAAACAAGTACTGAAGGGGATGTAGAAAATTTCTTAACCAGATGCTTCATACACATAATTAATCAAGCCACAGCTGACATTGATCCAAAACCATAAACCAGAAAAAATGGACTCATTAACACATCCAGCATCCTCTTAAATGTGAGAGAATACTTAGCTTCATAGGAAACTTCCAAGTAAACTCCAACTACAAATATTGAAAAATTCATCAGATGCAACACAATGGGCTTGTTATTTGCCTATGTCTTGAAGAAATCCACACTGACAGACTTGACAGATAACATCTATCAAGTACACCTGTGAAAGGTACACGGTTTGTGCAACAGCTAAGTTGAGAAAATGCATTTGAGGAAATACATCTGAAAATAGGAGAAGAGAGTATAGTCCGCATTATTTATCTTGCCTAAGACCACAGTGGCTACAATAGCCTAGAGAAGAAGTTAATCTTCCCAGAAGAAGATTTTCAAATATCTTAATCCAAATACACTTTACATCGTGGTCCAGTTTACAAGTTAATACTCTTTTTGTGCTTTGTTGTTTTAATTTGATATTTAGAAAAATTAAAAAGATTGAAACTTGTTGAAATAAAGTAAAGTACAGGGAACACTGGTTTGAAAAGTTAAAATTTATTTTCAAATCTGTGGCGTAGTATGCAATTGTGTTCACCTCAGAACAAGTTTAATGGGATTGCATAGTGGAACAAAGTGGCAGTATATTGTGAAGTGTCCTTGAATCTGTGTTGTTAAAGTTAATAACATCACCCCGTCTCAATTTTATATAACGCAGGATGATAATTTTGTTTGGAAAATAATAGGCGGTAGGCAAATAGAGAAATAATTTTTGCTTTAGCAACCTACGGAGGAACCATGCAGCTTAACTTCGGAGCAGAAAATTCCGACTAGAAGGACTCATATTCAAAGGGGCCATAATGGGACGTTTAAATATGTTAGCCCTCCATTGTCCCTTCATATTCTTTATAAGCACTGCATAATGTTTGGTCTCCCGTGGGTCTGCCTAAGACAGTGGCTTTCATTGGGACAGGTTATAAATACTATCCTGCTGCTCTATGCTTTACTGGGGTTGAGGGTAATTGTGTGAAGCTTAAAAATATATTGGTAGCATGACCCCAGGCACCTATGAGCTCAACATGAAAAGAAAGTCATGAACATAGAAAGTTTCCATTTTATTTTAGGGTCACAAAGGACAAAAAGGAACAACACCAAGTCCCTTGGCATATAAGGTGATCTAAAAACTACTTCACAGAGCTGACTGTGATTGTAAAGCAGTTACCTTTTCCCCTCTTCCATACAGCTGTTAATCACATGTGAAAAAACTCTTCTCATTTATTCTGAGAAGTCTCAAAACTAAAAGATAGGTAGAAAAAGGTTATCAAATGGGCTCAAAGTCAGTCATATGCTGAAAGTATCCCAACCACATTATCATTATTTTCAAATGGAAGTTAAGTACTGGCATCTCAAGAAAAATTGCTGTAACAGAGTGAAAATAAATGGGAACAGGAAAACTACAGCTTTCTTCGACCTGAAGAAAGTGTCACCTAGGTCACTGGAATCCAACATCCTGTTCCTTTCAACCCATACGCTGTGGGCACAAGGCTCTGTGTCTCCCTTTTATGCGACCAGTGATGGTCCTAAAATTTCAAGTTGTCTCATGGTGCAATATAAATCAGAGAAATGGTTAAATTTTTTCATTTACATTTTTTATTTTATTTTCTTTTATACATTCAATCACATTATCTAGCTTACAAAGTGAATATTTCAACATGTGACCATTTCTCCCTAGTCCAGTGGAAATGATTAAATTTTAAATTGTCGGGACCAGCAGTTAGCATAATGGCTATGTCGCTGGACTACCATGTAGTCGACTGCGGTTCGTGTCCCGGACCCGGTGGCTTAAAACTCACGCCAGGCATGTGTGCATGCATGCCCAAGATCCCGAGAGGAGAATGGAGGAGAAGAGATTGCAGCGTGGCCATCCCTCCTGCGGGGGTGATTTCTCACTTTCTTTCTCTATCTCTGTCTGTCTGGCGAGCGCACGCACCCTATAGCAAAAAAAACCTCTCCAAAAAAAAAAAAAATTAAATTTTTAAAATTGTCTTGTGATACAGTATTTTTCTTCTTTAGGCATATAGTGTTTCACTTAAACTTTCTTAGGTACCCTTAATATGTACCATAAGGTTTTCTATGAATTCTACCTCTTGTTCATATACTTTAAGTGACTTTTTGACCCATGAAAAGAGACAGTCCAAGAAAGAACTTATCATGAGGATCACCTTTTCTGCATTAGCTCCAAAGTGTAAATGTGGATTAGTGAACCTTGGGTAGAGAGAGTATGGCTTGACTCTCAGGGTGCATAGAAGACGAAAATGTAAATGTAATAAATCAGTGCTTCTCAGTCACTTCAGAAATACCATCTCTGTAAAACACATGTTTTACAATGCCCCTTTTAATACCTGAAATCAAACCATTTATAATATAACCCACATGCCCACATAGCTTTATCCTGAAAGTCTATATAAACCCCAAACTTAATATAAATAGGAAAATAGAAATAATAATTTATAGTAAAATGGGTGTACCCTAGTGTGTAAATATTTGACCATTACTACTAGAAGGTATAATGCTTCCATCAGATGCCTACACCTATTGATATTTCACAGGTTGTGTATAAGAAAATACCAGTAGCCTTTCCTAATACCGAGAATACAAAAAAATAATAAACGCCGGTGAGGATGCGGGGAATAGTTGATTGACTTTCTAATTTATCCTTTTTCTTTTTTTAACTTCTGTTTTACATTGAATGACATACTTGAAAAGAATTTCAGTACATTATATTAGGTACTACAAGTGCAACAGTACTGCAAATTATTTTGTGTTATTTTTGTATATCCATCCAATGATGGATTCTGGTTTCAATATTTGGCTCAAATTTTCAAAATATGGTCAACCTTTATTGCCTTATCATTATAACTATTTATAAAAATATCCACTTAAGGGACCAGCAGTTGACGTAATGGCTATGTCACTGGACTCCCACATAGTCGACTGCAGTTCGAGTCCCAGACCCAGTGGCTTAAACTCACACCCGGCACGTGTGCATGCGTGCCCGACATCCTGGGAGGAGAATGGAGGAGAAGGGATTGCAGCCTGGCCATCCCCCCTGGGGGGTGATTTCTCACTTTCTATCTCTGTCTCTCTCTGTCTTTCTGGCGAGCACATGCACCCTATAGCAAAAACCTCTCAAAAAAAAAATATATATATATTCACTTAATATTTATGTTTTGTTTTAAAATACACTTCATGATTAATATATCAGAGTGGTAATTATCTGTAGAAAAATCTAAAAATTTAATTTTATAGAGTAACGAAAAAGTCAACACTTTTTTTGAAATATGAGCTAATAATAAGTAAAACTTATCTTGTAAGCACTTTGGCATCCTTGGACTTTGCTAATTATGTCTGTTGTATCCAGGTCATGAGAAAGACAAAAGTAACCACACATTTTTAAATCATTTCATAAGTGGCAGCACAGGCGTATTAAGACACAGGGAACTACACAAGTGATAAATTGCCAGATCAGTAAAATAAAATGCATGCTGGGTGATAGAAATTTGATGCTGGAGATGGTTGCATTGATAAGGGCTATTCCTCCTATGTTTATTAGCAATATTTTTATATGCTTTTACTGGTAAAAATTCTCTTCTGGAGTAAAAAATACTCTCTATGTACAAATTCAAGGGTCTAGAAAAATCATGGCCTACGTATGCCCTCAGTAATTGTACTTTGAATTTTTCATGTTCCATCATCTTCTCAAATAGCATCTAAATATAATCTAAGCCTTCTTAGAATAACATGCTTTTGGGAACCAGCAGTTAGCACAATGGCTATGTTGCTGGACTCCCACATAGTCGACCACGGTTCGAGTCTCAGACCAGGTGACTTAAAACTCACGCCGGGCGCGTGTGCGTACGTGCCCAAGATCCCGAGAGGAGAATGGAGGAGAAGGGATTGTGGTGTGACCATCCCCCCTGGGGGGTGATTTCTCGCTTTCTGTCTCTATGTCTCTGTCTGTCTGGTGAGCGCACGCGCCCTATAGCAAAAAACCTCTCCAAAAAAAAAAGAATAACATGCTTTTTTGTTTTTAGGATGTCTATTAATATAATAAAAATAAAACAGGAAAGTAATAATGTGATAAGAAAAACTATAGAGCTATTGAAACAAATAAAATATATTTCATGTGAGAAAAAAGAAAGTTTGAATACATGGATTGGTTAAATGTAATGAAAATAATGAGAAGGAATAGACATAGCTTACAGAAGTCTAGAAAGAAAAAGCATAAAATACAAAGTCAATCAATTCTAGAGAAAAGGAAGTAGAGACAGTGAACAAATCTATTAAAAGAGATTAAGAAGTAAAAGAAGATGTAGAGTAGGCGATCAAAAATATCTAAGAAAAAAAATAAATGATATACATGAAAATAAAGAAATATAGCTGAACTTGTAGAGTGGAGTAGAAAGAGCATAGTGTGTGGAGTAAAATAACACAAGCAAATAGCACAAATAGTACAAGCTTATATACTTATCAGCTATGAGACTTGAACCTCACCTTTCTAATCTGCAGAATTAATCTCATAGCAAGCACCTCACAAATTTGTTGAGGAGATTTGCTCATATCTAAAAAAAAAAAAACAAAAAACGTTTAGCACCATGCCTGGCTCAGAACTGATGCTCGACAAGTTCTCTGCAGACAGAATAAATGTAAGATATGTGGGTAGTTCCTATTTCTCCTACTCTTTGTAAATTTTGATGTGGATCTAAGTTACACATTGAAAAGTAGAACTCAATTCCCATAATTATGAGACCTCAAAGGTATGACATCCTTCAAAATAACTCTCTGGTATGAATTACCTCCAGATAGTACAAGACATTTAGAATTAGTTACTGACACTTAGCTACATAACTAGGCTTAGACTTCCTAAAAGCATACTACCCCCGTATTCAGAGAAAATAATCACATCTTAAAGAAAAGTGTAACTCTAAAAGGATATTTTACGGATACCATTCACATCCTAAAAATGGCCCATCTGTGAAATCTATGATTCATAGTAAGACATTCTTGATTCACCCTCTAGGAGATCTTTAACTTTTCAAAAGCTAATAAAAGCTTTAGAGAATAGAAGAATAGAATAGACAAAAACAAATCCTTACAATTTTGAGATATTTAGTAATGTCATTTAATCACAGTTCAGAGAAAAAGAACATAAATTTGAAAATTACAATATTGTCATAGATTTTATTATCTGGGTAAGTACACTTGTGTGAGTGTAATCTATATTTACATGTCTTTTTAATTTTTTTTTCTTTTGGCTAATATCTACCTTAACATGACAGTTGTATGCCCTACTGTGCCAAAATCCAAGACAGTTGATCTTTATAGAGAATTACTGATTATAGCACTAACATTTTGCTTCAGGATTTCCTATCAGTAGAGAAATCTACTGAGTTATTTTCTTAAGAAGCTATTGCAGATGAGGAAAAAAAATGAGAGAGAGAGAGAGAGAAATGGGGCAAGAATCTATAGAAATGACAAGAGAAGCCACAAGCCAGAAATAACCACGACTACTATAAATAAAGTGGAGTGACTAACACACACGAGCAGCCATGCACTTGGGGCAAGAAAGTAAGTGGAACAAAGCAGATTTCATGTCTTCAGAAAATGATGTGGCATAACATTCTCAAGCACATATCCAAGATTCTTTTCCATATCAATATTCTCTGTTTTCTTTAGTAAACAGTATCTTCAGCTTAAGAATATTAAATACAAATAGCTCAAATTTTCTAGATTATTCTAAAACTTAATGCATTATGTTATTTAAAAGCTTAAAGTTAATTTCAATTATCTCAATGCCCTGAATGAATATGAATTACTCACTCTGATGCTTAACCATTCCCTGGGCAAAAATAAGATCTTCAGTTATACATATTGTCATTTATTCATACTTTTGATATATTAAATTTAGAGGTCTGTGACACAGATGAAACGATCTGAGAAACAGAGAGGGAACTTTTAACCCGATTTTGGAAATTTCAAATTAGACACAGTATTATACTCAATGATTTTATTGAGTAACTGGCCCTCAGCACCACAAACATCATGGATATACTTATGAAAAAAGACCTAATCATGATTTAAGATAGACTTGAATTTCTTAGCTTCTTATATAATATAATATTATGTGATAAGGATAATGTCTAGGGGCAGAGGCTCTGAAACTTGACTCCGGATTATATCTCAGCTCCGTCACCTACTGGCAAGGTTCTACATTTTCTTTTTGCCCGCAGAATAGGGACAATAACGGTAACTCTGTCATCGGGTGTTGTGGGAGTCAAATGAGTAGTTACACAAGTTCAGACGTTGCCCAACACACAGTGTTCAATCAGTGTTAATAATTGTTAACTTTTCATTGATTTTTTTCCACAGTACCTGCTTTACATAGTCAAATAATTAAATAATGTCAAAATTATTGATTTGGTATAACTTTCACCAACTAAAAATCAACTTTACTGGCAAAAGTGAATCTGTTACAATTGAATACTACAACTACATAAATTTAAAGCTCTAACCCCACACTTTCTGAGAGGAAATTGTCCATCTTCTTTCCAATCAAATAACTTGCTGCACATCAAGACACTCTGCTGACTATAAATACTTTTAGTTTGTTCAAATATTAAAAAGGAAAGAGAACCATACTACCATTCTGCTTTTTCCAAAACTCTTAGAAAAGCAATGCTTTGTAATAAAGTATCATCATGCATTTAGTGCATTTTTTCCTTAAATTTGGCATCTCTTGGTCAATAATTGAATGGCTTTATTAGCTACATAGCAATGAAATTTTATTAGAAAGAATGTACTGCTTGCTGGGAGACTTGAGCCTGGTTTGAGCAGGCCCTTAGGGTGAGTCTGTGCTCTGGGCCTGGGAGCCACTTATATCTCCTTAGTTTGCTACCACCTCATCAAGAACTGAACGTTTGGTAGAGGAACCAAGCACCTGAAGTTACCCATAACTGTTCTGACCTAGAAGACATAGCCCTCCAATAAAAACGCAACTGGGAACTAAGGGTGAAATTCCCTCCACCAGTACTAGAACATCTACTCCAATAAATAGAAGAAAGTGAATACTACATGGGATGACTGAAAATCAGCACAGGTCTTGAAGAAACATGAGAAAACAAGATGGCAGCTTTTCACCAGGTTAGAGCAGTAGCTCCTTACCAACAGTAGACATCACTGAGAAATACACAGAAATGCCAGAAAAAGAATTCCAAATATTTATAGTGATAAAACTCAATGAGATGGGAACCAGCAGTTGGCGTAATGGCTATGTCGCTGGACTCCCATGTAGTCGCCCGCGTTCCGGACCCGGAGGCTTAAAACTCACGCCAGGTGCATGTGCGCGAAAGCCCACGATCCCGAGAGGAGAATGGAGGAGAAGGGATTGCGGCGTGACCATCCCCCCTGGGGGGTGATTTCTCACTTTCTGTCTCTCTGTCTCTCTCTCTGTCTGTCTGGCAAGCGCAGGTGCCCTAAGCGAAAGAAAAAAAAAAAATACCTCTCCAAAAAAAAAAAAAAGAAAGAAATTTGCTCGGGTTGAAACAGCTAGCAAACCCCAGTACATACGACTGTCTTTAACTACCAACCTTTCTGCCCCGACTTTCAATACTAATAACAGCTAACATTTATCAAGGGTATATCACTGCACAAGTGTCATGTTAAGTTTTTCTCAAACACACTTGCATTACCATGTAATCTTCACAATGAGGTCATTATCCCTGCCTTACATATAAGGACACAGGCACATAGAGCCAGGTGAGTTGCTGAAGGTCCCATGACTAGTTTGCTTGGGATCTGGTTTGAATCGAGGTAATCTTTTGTTATGTTCGTTTTTCAGGTTTTTGCCATAGGGTGTGTGTACTCAGCAGAGAGAGGGAAAATGAGAAATTACCCTCCCAAGTGGATGGCCACACTGTAAGTCCTCCTTTCGGAATCTTGGGCTCACGTGCGTGTGTACACACAAGTGCCTGTTGGGTACCAGGTCTGGTAGGGCACGTGGGAATCAGGTCACCTTAACCACCACACCACCTGCTGGCCCTCCTGGTAATCTTAATCCTAAATTATCTGGATATTTGTTACTGTATAACAGATGCTTAAAAACAAAAATAAAAATAGAACAACACCGACCACCCCAGAGCTGCCAGGGTATTTCCGTCACTTCCTTGAACCTGCAGCTTTCTGTAAGTGACAGCCAGGTCACAGGTCATTTTGATCCTAAAGGCATGGTAGGCCTCTCTTAGCTTGATTTTGGGCTCTGCTGTTCACTCCTTTGCAGTTCAGGGATGTCCTTAGAAAAACAATAAACACACCTGGCTGCCTACGAAACACCTGCAGTCCAATGAGCTGCTGTTTTGGACGAATTCTCCTGTTGATGTGGTTTAGTTGAGGCCATTATGACTGTTCTTCAGTGTTTAAATGAAAAATTGACTGGAACCTCTACTATTTTAATGGCAGTCAAGTCAAAATGTAGACTTTTCAAATACTTAAATGGGACCCTTTATCTGTCTTTGTAACACAGCAAAGGTAGTAGCTATTGGTTTCTGGTTTCTATAATGGTATTCAGAGGTAATTTTATTGGCTAGTAACATCTTTTGAAGGCACTTCACCTTTTTTAAAAAAAATTGCCAGAGGGTACCTGCGCTCACTGGAGAGAGACACATAGAAAGAGAGGAAAAGAGAGAAATCATCCTCTGTGGGGCATGGTCATGCTACAATCTCTTCTCCTCTATTTCTCCCTCCTTTCAGGATTTTGATGATACAGACATGCACACACACACACACACACACACACACACAAACACACACACACACACACACACACACATTTGGTGTGTTTCTCAAACCCCTGGGTCTGGGACTCGAACGGAAGAATCAGCCATGTAGGGTCTAGCCAACTTAACCACCAGGCCACAGGCTGGCACTACAGTTTACCTTTGTTAAGTAAAAATTCAGGTAGGATTTAAATGTGTATCTCAACTCTATGGTGTTGTTCTGAAGTTGCTCTGAATTAACTTTATTTGTTCCTCTGGTATTTAGTGATGCCTGTGAGAGGTGTGATAGACAAAGGGTGTGAGGTCTTTGCTCTTAGGGAGCATGGTGTGGTGGGTTAGGGATCAATCTAGGGGGTGGGGAAATGCAGTGCCAGAGGTTGAGGCACTGTGTTACGGAAATATACAGGAGGAAGAAGTGAGTGGAAAGGGATGACTTCTTACTTAAACTAAGCATTTTCTTCAGCGTCATCACTCTGAGTTTTTACACCTGATTTTTTTCTTCTATAAGAGAGTATACCCACTTAACTGGATCATTTTTGTCTCTTGTAACTTTTTTTTTTGAGAAGCTTTTACTATAGGGGACGTGCACTCACCAGATAGAGAGACAGAGAGACAGAAAGTGAGGAATCACCCCCTAGGGAGGATGGCCATGCCACAATCCCTTCTCCTCCATTCTTCTCTCAGGATCTTGGGCACTCATGCACATGCGCCCGGTGTAAGTTTTAGCCACCAGGTCCGGGACTTGAGCCGTGGTTAACAACATGAGAGTCCAGCAACATAGCCATTACACTAACTGCTGGTCCCTCTTGTAACTTGTTTTTGACTTAAGATCTATTTTGTTTGATATTAATATAGTTACCCTGTTTTCTTCAGGTTACTATTTTCATGGAATATCACCTCTCCTTTTCAAGCTTTGTCTTTTTATGCAATGTGAATCTTTTGTAAACAGTATATAGTTGGATTTTTTTTTCTTTTTTCTCTTTTTTTTTTAGGTTTGTGCTATAGAGTGTATGCACTTGCCCAAGAGAGACAGGGAGAGACCATAAGAGGGAA
>NW_006209847.1:522625-556625 GCF_000334495.1 Tupaia belangeri chinensis | reverse complement strand
CCCCAATCCCAGGGAGGATGGCCACAGTGCAATCCCTTCTCCTCCATTCTCCTTGCTTTGGGGGAGGCACACACATGCCTGGTGTGATTTTCAAGCTGCCTGAGACTTGAACCACGGCCTGAGACTTAAACTGCAGTTGGCCATGTGGGAGTCCAGCAACTTAACCACCACACCATCTGCTGGCTGCAGTTGGATCATTTGTAAAAATCTGTTCTGTTTTTTGATTGGCAAGTTTAATCTAATCACATTTGGAGTAATTATTGAAAAGAAAGAAATTACTGTTGTCATCTTGCTTTATTCTATATGCTGTTTCTCTTAGGAAAAATTTGACTAAGAATTATCCAGAAATTTAATCTATGTACAATGAACATTTGATGTATGATGTTACAATTTCTACATTATAAAAACATGTCTTGGGATCACGTAGTGGTGCAGCAGTGATGCTAATGGACCTGCATGGGCAAGGTCCTGGGTTTGCTCACAGGACCTACTTGAGTACATTGCAATGGCGTGTGTTCACAGCCCAGGCCAGCTGAGCATGGAGTGTAAGGATCCTGATGGGACTGTCTCTCTCATTCTGAATAAATAAATGAAGATTTTTTAAATAAGCAAGATTTATAGCTTGATAACTTATCGAACATATTTTCGTAAGAGTTGAATCAATTATCTAAGTGATTATAGATAACTATGTATTGAATATTTTATGTTATTCTTTTTACAGATCCCTTGATATGTTATAAATTTTGATACTGTCATAATACACAATAAATCTTCTCATTAAAGTCATATTAAAATTATATTTGCTTAATGAAAATAAATTGTTAATGGCAGTTGTTAGAGATGCATTAAATGTGGTTGCACCTGACCTCTGCCAATGGTTATGGCTTCTTGACTACTGTTGAATATGATAAATTTAGTGCCCTGTTTTGATATGTGTTTGATGTATTTACCTATTACCTGAGACTATTTTTTTTGGTACTATTTTCTCCTATGTGTTAAAATGAAGTGCAGATTAATGAGAGTCAGACAAATATAAAAATGTTTTTTAAAGGCAGAAAGAAGTTTTTCTGTCACTCTTTTTGCAAATAAGTGCTTTGGTGATTGTCTCAGTAAAGAAATGTCAGATTATATGATAATAACAAGTGAAACTGCGAACTTGAATAGTTCAGTAAAACATTTTTTTTTTAATTTTTTTAAGAGCTTTTTGCTATAGGGCACGTGCGCTCACCAGACAGACAGAGAGAGACAGAGAGACAGAAAGCGAGAAATCATCCCCCAGGGGGGATGGCCATGCCGCAATCCCTTCTCCTCCATTCTCCTCTTGGGATCTTGGTCATGCATGCGCACGCTCCTGTTTTTTTGTTTGTTTGTTTGTTTGTTTGTTTTTGTTTTGTTTTGTTTTGTTTTGTTTCTTTGGGGAGAAGCTTTTGCTATTGGGCATGTGCACTCATCAGAAAGACAGAGAGAGATAGAGAGACAGAAAGTGAGAAATCACCCCCCAGGAGGGATAGCCAAGCTGCAATCCCTTCTCCTCCATTTTACTATCAGGCTCTTGGGTACTCAGGATCTTGGGTATGCGTGCACATGTGCCTGGCGTGATTTTAAGCCACCAGTTCTGGGACTCACACTGTGGTCGACTAAATGGGAGTCCAGCAACATAGCCTTTACATCAACTGCTGGTCCCTATTTTTATTTTTTCAATGATTATTTATTTCATTGAAATAAATAATATTTATTATTAAAATAAATGAATTTTAGTTTAATTTGATGAGAGAGAGAGAAAGAGAGAGAAAATAAGCAAGTCACCAGGTCCGAGGCTCAAACTGTGGTTGACCATGTGGGAGTGTCTAGAGCCTTAGCCACCACACCACCTGATGGTCCCCAGAACATTGTCTTTGCCTTTAATTTTTTACCAATCTTGTTATGATGTGCTGAGGAGAGAATATTTTTGTATTGATAGTATTCGAGGTCCTTTTTATTTCTTGGGTATGAATTTCTCCATGTTTCTCCACATTCGGAAATTTTTCAGATAGTATTTCATGAAAGAGATTTTCCAAGTCTTTAGCAGATTCTTCACCTGGAATAACCATTATATGGATTTTTGGGTATTTCATGGTGTCTAGAATTTACTGTATGCATCCTCCTTTTTTTGGGGGGGGGATTATTTTTTTCTTCTTTTTGATGATTTTGTCTATGCTGGAGATTTTGTCTCCAAGGTCAGGAATTCTTTCTTCTACATGGTCCAATCTGCTGTTAATGTTTTCTAGGGAGATTTTGATTTCTTATGTTGTATTTTTCATTTCCAGAAGTCCTGTTTGGTTCTTTTTTAGAGTGTCTGTTTCTTTATGAAATTCCCCTTTCATATCCTGAAATGATTTTCTCATTTTCCAGAACTGATTGTCTGTTTTATCTTGTATCTCATTGAGTTGTTTTTTTTTTTTTTTTTTTTTGGTTTTTTTCTGGGAGAGGTTTTCGCTATACGGCGTGTGCGCTCGACAGACAGAGAAAGCAAGTCACTTGTTCTGGGACTTGAACTGTGGTTGACCTTGTGGGAGTCCAGCACCTCACCTTAACCACTACACCGGTGCCAACCCTGAATACGTTTTAAAATAATAGTACATGCTATTGATATTCTCTACCCCCCCCCAATTATTATTGCCTATCCTTTTAAGTCAAAGATCCAATTTCATAATTGTTCTTTGAGAAATAATCTATCGTGTCTAAAATTAAAGTATTAGGCTACCATTGAAGAAATTATATTGATAACTAATGTAATTTTTGAAATACATAGACTCTTTACACTTGCTCTCAGATGATTGTTTCTCTCTTATTTCTCACTTTTATGTTACTGTCTCTCTTACCATAAAAAATAGGCTTAATCTAGTATCAAGTAATTTTGTGACAACTGTCTTCAAGTTGTCATTACTAAAACTAGACATTTCTACATTTCCTTATGATATCCAATTCCACACTTTACTATTTAATTTTACTCACTGAGAATCTTCTAGCTGAAGGCCTTGTACTTCGTGATGTGCAGTGAACTAGACTGACGTTCTGACTGTTAGGAAAATTAAATTGTGAATAATTTCTAGCATGAAATGGGTCCTGAATTTTTAAACTCTTCTCAGTATGCTTTTATTTATTTCATATTTATTTATTGTTCAATTACAAAGGGCATGTGTGCTCACCAGAGAAAGACAGAGCGAGAGAAAGTGTTCCCCTGAGGGATGTGGTCATGCTGCAATCCCTTTCCCTCCATTTCTCTAACCTGTTGGGACTTGGCGCATCCATGTATGTCCATATATGTGTGCCTAGCATGCTTTCAGGTTACCAGGACCACGATATGAATTACAGTTGACCATGTGGTATCCCATGCCCTTAACTACAAGGCTAGAAGATCAGCTCTTCGGTATGTTTAAAGCTTGTACAAATAGCGTAATTTAAGAAATATGTCAAGGGACCAGCAGTTAGCATAATGGCTATGTCACTGGACTCCCATGTAGTCAACCGTGATTCGAGTCCCGAACCCAGTGGCTTAAACTTACACCGGGCGCATGTGCGTGCATGCCCAAGATCCTGAGAGGAGAATGGAGGGGAAGGGATTGCAGCGTGGCTATCCCCCAGGGGGTGATTTCTCACTTTCTGTCTCTCTGTCTCTCTCTGTCTTTCTGGCGAGCACACGCGCCCTATAGCAAAAACCGCTCAAAAAAAAAAATAAAGTCAAAAGATTTGTCTTGTACTATGTATTTTGATGTTAGTAGCAAATAAATTTTGAACAAGTGAGTAACAGATGGTAACTGTTCAGTACACAAGGCACACATGACATAGCCAGATAGTATAAACACTTGCATTTTGGACTCCAATGCATTTTGAATGTTATGTTGAATTTTATGCTGAGAAAATAAATTTTATTTTACAAAATCTAATTTTGTTGTTATTGAAATATATTCAACATGGCATAATAAATGCAATACAGTAATAGATTGAAATATAATCCATTGAAAGACATGGAGACATCACAGTAGTAAGGTTTTGTACGTTCAGCGAAATTTAATTGCATTGTTAAAGAAATGCACCTGCTGATGTAGTGTTAATTAGGTGGTCATGTTCTGCATGTCAGTGCTAGTTTCGCTTCATAGAACTATAGAAATTGCTGCTTTTGAGCTTTATAAATTATTTTATGTTCATTTAGTTTCATTTAGCTTTCAATTTCTTTCTAACAGGGCCTAGTTCTAATATCACAAATCACTGTTATATGGTGTCCTTGTATTCCTGTGTTTAGTTTTTGTTTGTTTGTTTGTTTGTTTTTAACTTTAGGAGGAACAAAAGACTCACTTTGTATCAGCTTCATGTATTGTTTTGGTTAAACCTGATTGAACTGAAGATCATAATAAGCACTGTCAGAAATGCTACTATTAGGTTAAGGCTTTCGTTTTCATTTTAATCATTGCTGCTCTCTTTACTTTATGTAAAACAGACTCAAGATTTATTTTCTGCACTCAAGAGAATGTCTAGAATACAGTGGGAAATTATTTTTTAATTGGCCAGTGAGCATGTGCGCTTGCCAGAGAGAGAGAAGAGGGAAAGTGAGACATGACCCTACTGTGGAATGTGGTCATGCCACAGGCTCTCTCCTGCATTTCTCCATCTGGTCAGGATCTTGTACATACATGCACATGTACCCAGTGTGTTTTTTAAGTCTCTTGGGTAAGGATTTGAACCGTGTGCTTGGCCATGTGAGATCTGACTCCCTTAAATAATAGGCTATGGGGCAAGGCCTATCAAATTTTTAAATATTCTTTGACATTTTAAGTTTTATCTCAACTTATGTAATAAATATTATTTCTATTTATCATAATGTATAGATAAATGGATGAATAAACACATACTGTAATTGTGAATATAAATTACAAATAGGAACAGTCATGGCAGTGGAGGCTGCTAGAACACTATGCTCTACAGCTAAGACAGCTAAGACCACATGGGAGGCCTGGGTTCATTTCCATGCCCACTCTAAAAGTTGTGTGCAGTAGTCCCAGCTATTTGAGAGGCCAAGGCAGGAGGATCATGCCATAGCAAGATCCAGTCTTAAAAAAAAAAGAAAAGAAAAAACCAAGTAAATAAATAGAAAAGAAGCTTAATTCTCCTTATTGACAGTGAGGGAAGAAATTTTTCTCTACTCTCATTTTCCAAAACATTACAAAAAAGAAAGAAACCAACACTCGTAATTGTACTTTCTCATCTTTTCCTAAAGTATATAAATTCTTTTGAATACTAGGTATGCCTTTTTTCATCTGGTCTTTGGCAGCTTTATGATTTAGAAATATCTTTCTCACAAATTGGAGAGACTTCCCTTTGAAATATTAATAAGGAAAATAGCACCCCTTTCTCCCAGTTTTGTGAAAAGGTAGGAGACTAACTTCAGTGAGCACCTCGCCTTAAGTTACAAAACTATCTCCTGTCCTAAAGATATGAGAAGCTTGTTTCTCCTTTGGATTAACCCAATTTACTAATACAAATGGTCACACCAATTAACAGGTAAATTACAAGGAACTACATGTGTCAAATTACAGTGTCTGTCAAGTCCTCCTTCAAACAAGAGCTTATTTAAGATAAAGTTACTGTTTATCTTAAAAACATATGACATGGGACCAGCAGATGGCATGATGGGATTCACTGGATGCCCACGTAGTCAACCACAGTTCGAGTCCCAGACCTAGTGATTTAAAACTCACACCAGGCCCAAGATTCTAAGAGGAAAATGGAGGAGAAGGGATTGTAGTGTGGTCATTCCCGGATGTGGTGGTGGTGGTGGTGGTGATTTCTTGCTTTCTACCTGTCTTTCCAGTTAGCACATGTACCCTACAGCAAAAATCTCTAAAAATAAATATATGATATATATGGACTTATCTGTTTTGCTGCCTTCTCTTTGACTTTGCAATCCCTTAATGAACTGCCTTGTATTCCACGAATCTTTTATATTTTAGCCATCAGCTACCCCTCAACTCTCCTTCAAATATCTCTGCTTTCCTCTTTATGTTGAACCAAAGTCTTAGGTGATTTTTATATATACCTTATGTTTTCACTTTTGTTCTTTAGCACAGACTCTTTTCAAATGTCTATCCTTTGCCCATCTTCAAATATTGAAATAACATTTATCCTTATTCATACTTTCATTACAAAATGTATCTCTATGTGTTTATATGTCATATGTTCTATATTTCTCATAATACTATAATCTTTACATGCAGAATGTGTGATTTTATCTCTATCTATTTCAGAAAATAAAAGAGGAGATGGAGACTAGATTGGAATAGTCATTGCAGTGATGGCCAGAGGCATTGCATATAAATAATGCCTCAACTGATATTTATTCCACATTTTTTCCAACTGAAGATATGGAAAGACACATAATATTGTAATTTTTTTTTTTTACTTCACATAGTGTATTCAGATATGCATGCCTTTTCTTATCACCTTGCAAATTTTGGATTACCTTGCAACTTTTTTCTATTATATTCAAAACTTTATAGTATGCAGTGATATGTTTCATTTATGATGATTAGAATCATGTGTAATATTTATGGGCTAGCAGGTGGTGTGGTGGTTAGGGGCATTGGACTACCACATGGCTGACTGCAGTTCAAGTCCCGGACCTGGCAGTTTGCCTTCTCACTTTTGTACTCTCATTCATGCACTCTCTCTCTCTCTCTCTCTCTCACTCTCTATCTGTTCCCCTCTGGTCAAATTAAAATAAATAGATAAATATTTTAAAAATCATGTATAGTAGTTATCAAAATATATAGTAAATCTACAATAAAAGCCAAAACAATAAATCTATTAAAATTATTGTAATTTTTTTGAGAGTTTTTTTTTTTTTTCACTATAGGGCACGTGCGCTCGCCAGACAGACAGAGAGAGACATAGAGACAGAAAGCGAGAAATCATCCCCCAGGGGGGATGGTCACGCCGCAATCCCTTCTCCTCCATTCTCCTCCCAGGATCTTGGGCACGCACGCACACGTGCCCGGCGTGAGTTTTAAGCCACTGGGTCCGGGACACGAACCGCGGTCGACTACGTGGGAGTCCAGCGACATAGTCATTACGCTAACTGCTGCTTCCCGTAATTTTTTATAATTTAATTTTTTAATAATTATTTTAATTTAATTTTATTCATTATTACTATTTTAATTTGAACAGAGAAAGACAGAGAGAGAGAGAGAGAGAAAGCAAGTCACCATGTCCAGGACTCAAACCATGGTCAGTCATGTGGGAATCCAGTGCTTTAACCACCATGCTGCCTGCCAGCCTCTAATTTAAAATTTTTAAAATAGTTATAATTTTCTTAAAAATTAAAAATCATTATAAATTTAAAAGTTTTTTTCTTTCTTTAGGGTACGTGCACTTACCAAAGAGAGACAGAAAGATACCTAGAAAGAGAGAGAAAGTGTAAAAGCTCTGCTCCAGAGGGGATGGCCATGCTACAATTCCTTTTCCTCCACCATCTTCTCAGGATTTTAGATACACAAACACACATGCACCTGGAGAGATTTTCAAGCCGTGAGGTCCGGAACTAGAGCTGCACAGCTGGCCATGTGAAATCCAGTGTCTTAAACTCTATTCCATCTGCTGTGTTTTTGTTATTTAATATACTCTTCTTGAGGAATATAAACAGGCAAAGAAGAAAAGCCAAGTTTTAAGGGAAAATATAGGTATAATGATGTCCCAAGAGCATTTTCAAAATTTAGAGGACTCTGAATTAAGAGAGCATTTCAAGATATTGAGTGAGGGAATTTCTGAAAATAATGTCTAAAAGTGAGTGCTTGGCAAATATTTATCTGAGAATATGAAATTTAAGCTTACACCATTGGCACAAAATACTATAAACTTTAAAATTCCTCTTTATTGTGAATAGCCACAGAGAGAGAAAGGAAAAACGAAACAGCTTAATAACAAAATGGTAAGCTATAATTTAACAATCCATTCAAAAATTGAAAAACCAAGATCTTACAGCTAAAAAGTATTTTTATTTTTCAAGAAGCATATGAAGATTTCTAGAGAAAAGTGATAACCTAAGTGCGTACATAAATATTTCATTTCCCACACCACCTACACCCCAGAATCACCCTCCAAAGGTAAAGAGCTGCTAAATTTTAAAACAGCAGAAATTCTGCACTAGCTATTAGCTATGGAAATTGACAAACATATAAAAATTATAAATTCATAATGTTTTTGAAGCTATCTGGCAGAAAAGCCTACATTAAGCCTGAAATCCATGAGTTATGTCCTTTTCATGAGAATTTAGTACTGGGAATCCTAGACTTACAAATGTACTTCATGTTGTAGGAAGCAAGGACTAGAGGCAAACCTGGACCTGAGTTCTATTTAAAACTACTTTAGGCTTTGGGGAACCAGCAGTTAGCATAATGGCTGTGTCGCTGGACTCCCAAGTAGTCGACCGCGGTTCGTGTCCCAGACCCGGTGGCTTAAAACTCAAGCCAGGCGCGTGTGCATGCGTGCCCCAGATCCCGAGAGGAGAATGGAGGAGAAGGGATTGCGGTGTGACCATCCCCTCTGGGGGGGGTGATTTCTCACCTTCTGTCTCTATGTCTCTCTCTGTCTGTCTGGCGAGCGCACACGCCCTATAGTGAAAATCTCTCCAAAAAAAAAAAAAAAAAGAAAGAAAGAAAGAAAAAGAAAAAGAAAAAAACTACTTTAGGCTTTGAAAAGTATTGTAAACTGAGGGTGATATTGGCAAAGTTACTGATGAAAGCAAACATTCTAATGTGTTTAAGTCAGTTTGGTTAACATTTGGCTCATCATCAACATTGTTCGGTCTGATAACAGTCAGCTATACTTCATAGATGCTGGAAGAGAGAATGCAGTAGATAGGGAGGTGTAATTAACAAAGGGAGTGCAGGTCTCTATTGACAAGAAGATTCCAATTGTGGTCCAAAAATATTAGACAACACATGTAATAGCAGTTTTTATAGTGAAGAGAAAGCAAATGTGTCACTATGGAATATGACAAAAATGTCTATTTGGGAGATTTGACTAAAAATATAAATGTTATAAGCAGTAAAAATTCAATAAAAAGATCACACAATAAAATATTGGCAAAATAGATTTTGAATAAATTAATAATAACCAATATATATATACATTCTTAAGAGAAATGTTTGCTATAGAGCGTGTGCACTTGCCAGAGAGACACAGAGACACAAAGCAAGAAATCATCCTCCAGAGGGGATAGCCATGCCGTAGTCCCTTCTCCTCCATTCTCCTCCCAAGATCATGGGCACGCACATCCATGCACCCAATGTGAGTTTCAAGCTGCTTACTCTGAGATTCAAACCACTTTTGGCCATGTGGCAGTCCAGTGCCTTTCCACTACACCAACTATTGGCCCCACCAATTATATAATTTAACTAAACAAAACAGAAATCCAAGAAATAAGACATACAGAAAGAACAAAACAATTGCAACAAGTAGACGAAACACATGGATAGAGACACAATAATTATGTGAATGGCACACAATGAGGAGATAGGTATATGGCCATAACATGCAGTCACACCAAATCATAGTCATAAATTTGAGAATATATGTTTTCAATTTCCCTTAAATAAAGTATGAAATAAAAATTCCAATTATGTGATGGGCAAAAACATGGATATTGATAGTTAAAATGTATAATACTTTATAGAGAAATAGGATGTATTTTTTCAACACTGAGTATACAAAACCCAAAGCCACACCCTCTCATCACAGAGATTCAAACTTCAACACACAATGAAAACTGTTTTTATCTTCCCACTCACTTCCTTTCACTTTTCGTTTACTGTCATAGAGATTCAGTTTACACATACACTTGTACACATTAAAAGTCAAGGGAACATTTATTTTAGGTAGTAATCTAATTGAACTCGATTTAGTCCTAGCATGTCAGAAGAAAACAACTATTCATTGGAAATTTCACTATGAATAATTCTTTCAAAATTTGAGCTCACCTAACTTTAATTTAAAATTAAAATATAAGAGTTAAAAATGTTATTTTAAAAATAAGTTGCCTTTTTACTTTAGAAAGTAATATGCAAAATATTTATGTATATTTTGTTCATATAAATATTAAATACTTTGAAAAATATTTGGCACTTTTTTCCTAAATATCACTAAATCTATTACTTAAGCCACAGAACTTAAATGAAATATAATAATTTTATGAGCAACCTAGGAAGACATGGGTATCTACAAAAGTCTTAAACAGTGTGACAGTATTGCAGTTTCAATCAATAAATCACAGTAATTCATATGTATATGCTGTCTAAATGAATGAAATTCTAATTTTACTATTTGTTTAATTTTATCTTTTATTATTATTTCTAAAATTTGCTATAGGGCATGTGTCCTCAGCAGAGAGAAGGAGAGAAAGAAAGTGGGGAAGCAAGAGGTCCAGGACTCAAACTGAAGACGATCATGTGGAAGTCAAGCACCCCAATCATCACGCCGCCCCATGGATCCCTGAAATTTAATTTTCAGAAACTGTTTTATGTGTCTAGTGACTGATGATTTGTTTTTTGTTTGTTTGTTTGTTTGTTTGTTTTGCTTTAAATAAATACCCAGTCTTATAAATTTAAGTGTTTGTATAAAGAAACTAAGGCAGAAAGTGATTTAAATAATAGGGACTGTTTCTTAACTCATCATACAAAATCTGAGGTAAGGATGTTATGTAATTGGTTATTTTGAAGACTTAAAGACACTGTCAAAGACTTTACCCTAAGTTTTATCTTGCATGGTTAAGAAAACCCTCAACATCTCAAGACACAAGTGTTCCAAGCATCATATGGGTACACCACGCCATTCTATAGATTGTCTCCTCTCTGTCTTACCTTATATGTACCATTTTAGAAGTGATAATACAAATAAAATACAAATATGTCAAGCCAAATATACTTTAGCTTTCCTTTTGTTTTCTAAGCAGTGGAAATGTATGTTCACTTTTATAATATAGTGCCTACATGAAATCTTATATCATTCTCTTTATGCTTTTCAAGAAGCATCATTAAGTACAAAACTGAGATAAGAACTATTTAATGTTACTCTAACCCTGACACTTGACTCTGTTACAACGTGACAGCATGAAAAGAACTGATCAGATTAGCCCACTTGAATTTGTCAGCCACAGAGACAATTTAAAATGGTTATTAAAGTAATGACCCAATTGACATTGTGTTAATGTGGCTCAACTATTTTATTCCTTAAGAGAAATTCATAGAATTGCAATTATTTTCTACCTAAAATTGTTTTATATCAAGTTAACGAAAAATCTTAATTGAAATAATAAAAATTATCAATCAAATGCAATGTATGGTCCCCAAAATTCTACAATTTCTTATTGCTTCCCATCTTCAATACATTACTGAAGGCTTAATTTTTTATAAATGTTACTTTCCTCCTCCTTTTTTTTTTTTTTGTCCAAGATATTACCTGAAACTATGTTTTTTTTTAAGTTCATTTATAAAATATTCTCCAAAGTGTTTTGAGCCAAAGATCAATATCTTGGGAAACCAGAGAAAATAACTTATATAAAAATAAGAAAAAGAAAGATGGATTTCAAAAAAAAGATACAAAGGTATGTTTTCTTTTTTACCTTATCTTTTAAAAAAACTTAATTAAAAATTTTCATTAGCTGATATGCTGACTCTGAAAAATGTTCAAAATATTATTAATTTTTTAGAGATATTTTTGCTATGGGGCACATGCACTCGCCAGAAAGAGAGAGACAGAAAGTGAAAAATCATCCCCGAGGGAGAATGGCCCTGCCACAATCCCTTCTCCATCATTTTCTTCTCTGAATCTTGGGCATGTATGCACACGTGCTCGGTGTGAGTTTTAAGCTGCCAGCTCAGGACTCTAAGCATGGTTGACTATGTGGGAGTCAGTACTGTAACCATTATGCCATCTACTGGTCCCCCAAATACTATTTTTAAGAATATTTTATTCACAATATGTTCATTTATCTATGTTTGTAATGATCTAATGGTGTAGTGGAAGTAAAGACTAATTAATATAAACTTCTACTTTCTGTCAAAAGTTGGAGAGATATTGTATGTCCCCACTTAATATATACTGAGTGTCTGCACTCTATGACTGAAACTGATTGACTAAAGGATGTACAAACACAAGAGGTGGGTGTAAATGCCAGAGGTGGTGTGTGTGAAGTGGGTGCTGGGGAAGGACATTTGGAAGAGGGATACAGAGGCAGAGCATTGACGGGACAGAGAAGTGTGGTATTATCTGTTGAAGATATTTTGATCAACTGGACTGGGGAGAAAAGTTCACATATTGAAATGTTCACTTTGCAAGCTAAATAATGTGATTGAATGTATAAAAAAATTTAAAAATAAATAAATAAAAAGACTAATTAATATAAACTTGATGACATACAAACACTCCTGATCAAAATGTTTGCATGTTCACATTTTGATATTCACTATATTCTTTAAATGACAGTCACCAACTAATAATGATAATCATTTAAGAAAAAGGGTAAAAGAAAGATGACAGACAAAAGAAATATATAGATTAGAGACTTTACCACCTAAACCCACACTGGAATTCAAAAATTTTTAAGAATAAATTTCACCAAGATGAAAATTGAAGCTCGAGTCAAAATGAACTTAGTTATTTTGAAAATTTAATCGAATATTCCTAAAATAAAATAAAATAGATTTCTAATTTGTAAAACATAAAATTGAATCTCTGGATAACATATAAAAATCTCACTGGGTAAAGTGAGACAGATCTGTTTGCAAGGAAAAGACTAAAAATACTGAATAACTTCAGATTTTATTAGAAAAATATTGTATTTAAAATGTAATAAAAACTTTTAACTATATTTGGTTGCTTGCATATCATACAAGAAAATATATGGGAACCTACAGATGGCATAATGGTTACATCACTGGACTCCTACATAGTCAATTGTGATTCCAGTCCCAGACAAGGTGGCTTGAGACTTACACTGGGCATGTATGTGTACCCAAATTGCAGAGAGAAGAATAAAGGAGAAGGGATTATGGTGAGTACCTCCCCCCACCCCGGTGGATAATTGCTCGTTTTTTGTCTCTCTGTTTCTCTCTGTCTCTCCAGTGAATACACACACCCTATAGTAAAACTTTCTCTCTAAAAGCAAAAAAAAGAAAAAAATGAAAGTATATGAAACTGTTAGACTCATCAAAATACTGGAGAAGGAATCAAGTAAATTGCAGTAATCACAAAATAAAATATGATTAAATAAATTAAAAATTACTAGCATAAATTTAACATAATTTAATAACTCATTTATAAAACAGCAACAGATTAAAAAAAAAGTAAACTAAATAAGCAAAGGCAGAAACAGAATCTTTTATATATGTGTGTGTGTGTGTGTGTGTGTGTGTGTGTGTGCTTGTGTATTGCATAAAAGCTACATTGAACAAAGTGACAAAACTATGCAATTCAAAACAAACTAGTCAAAAGAAGACCCCATGGGGGACAATTTATCACTTTTCCTCTCATATACGCTGTATGGCAAACACCTTTAAAATTATGAATAAGTGAGAGGGTTTTATATGGGAAGACATATTATTTTTTTATCTTGTGTGAATACCTAGGAATAGAATGGCTATGTCATTTGATACGTGCATACTTCATATTTTCAGAAACCTGTTTTTCAAGTGCTTATGTCATGCCTTCTCAGTTTCCCTCTATCTTTCCGTCTGTCTCTTTCCATCAAGTGTATGTACCCTCTAGCAAATCTAACCAAAATTTTTTTTTCAAATGGTTCTATCATTTTATATTCCAACTAAACATTGCTCTAGTTGCTCTGGTGTTTACCAGGCACTTCAGGTAGAATAAAAATCAAATATGAAATAAATATATTTCTTGTTCTAAACTCAGCAAAATCTCTGGTACTTAATATCCAATTATGATTGGTGAAAATAATGCATTCATTGTTATACAAACTCAGTGAAATTTGTAGTTATCAAACACTTCATTGTTCAAAATAAGTCAATTCCAAATTAATCTCAATGTATTCAGGGAGCTCCCTGTGTTTTTTTTTAATTTTTTATTATCATCATAATCTTCTTTATATTACATTGGATTACATATAACTTTAAGTTTTAAAGTGTCTTACATCCAGACATGAGCTGGGTAGGTGAAGAGTACGAATTGGGGTGGGATGCATCTCTTATTCTACTGTTACGATGTATAATATTTCTCCTTTCAGTTTGTACTTGGCCACTGACACACACTTTTGCCAATGACACAAACACTGGCATTCCGACCTTCTTGCATAAACTATCATGACCTATATTTTGACCTATTCTCTAAGTGGCAGGTCTCATATTCTGTTTTTTTCTTATACTATTTCCAAATTCTGTAAGGTTTAGCAGTCCTCTCTCAACCACTTTATAAACAAAATTGTGGTACAGCAGCCCTTTCTGGCACAATTTTTATTGACATGGGAGTTTATAGGTATTTGACTGTTCTTTCTGCACTTGAATAATGAGACATCCTTCAGGACCGTTCTCTTGAACTTTTCACCCAAGTATTGCCACTCCACCATTCCCATGTTTTGTTAGATACCAAAATTCTGTCAGATTATTCCTTAAACTACACCCCAGAAAGAAAGATACAGACTCCTGTATGGTGAGATCAGCCAAAATTCAGGAGTCTATATCACCATCCGTGGAATGCTTCTAATAAAAAGATATAGGATGTGACCAGCAGTTGGTATAATGGCTGTGTCACTGGATTCCCATGTAGTTGATCACAGTTCAAGTCCCGGACGCAGTGGCTTAAACTTAGGCTGGTACATGTGTGTGCATAACCAAGATCCCTAGAGAAGAATGAAGAAGAAGGGATTGCAGCGTGGCCATCTTCCCTCTGGGGGATGATTTCTCGCTTTCTGTTTCTCTGTCTCTGTCTTTCTGGTGAGCGCACGTGCCCTATAACAAAAACATCTCCAAAAAAAAAAAAAGATGTAGGATATGAGGGTCCTCTATTGTACATTTCCTATTCATTTCTCTGTTTTCTGGTGGTTGATTTTATTTTTTCGTAGGATAAAACCAAACAAACCTCATTTACACAATATATGTATTATTCATTGAATAAAATTTATACTAGTCTTTAGAACTTTGTCTTCTATAATTTAAACATTTTTAGAATTTCTGTTGTTTCTTACTTATCCTATGTTAATTAAATGTTCTCTACCTAAAAAAAGTCATTGATTCAGAATAAATACTGTAAAATAAAGGCTGAAAATAAAGATCCAGTATTAGAAATTTAAAATATTATCCCACTGCAATTCTAACAATGATAAATATTTAGTCCTATGCCAAGGGACATTACATTTATATGGAATTTCCATCTTTAAGAAGCTAGATCCAGTCAGGTGCTCTAAATTATTTTGGTGAAATCTTAGTATTTTCTATGTATGAGATCATGTTATTTGCAAAAAGGGAGAGTTTTACTTCTTTTCTAGTTTGGTCACATTTTTTTAAAAAGAGTTATTTTATTTAACTTTATTTATTTATTTTAATTTCATCAGGGAGGGACAGAGAGAGAGAGAGGAGATAGGGAAAGTGAGAAAGCAAATCACCAGGTCCGGTACTTGAAGTGCAGTCAGCCATGTGGGAATCCAACTGCCTTAACCACCACACCTGCCGGCCGCATCAATTGCCTTTTATTCATTGATTTTTCTTGCCCAATTTCTCTGACTAGAATTTTCAGTATTAGTCTGAATAGAAGTGGTGAAACTGTGCAACTTTGTCTCGTCCCCATCTTATAAGAAAAACCTTATGGAACCAGCAGTTAGCATAATGGTTATGTCACTGGACTTCCATGTAGTTGACCGTGGTTCGCGTCCTGGACTCGATGGCTTAAAACTCATACTGGGCGCGTGTGAGTGCGTGCCCGAGATCCCGAGAGGAGAATGGAGGAGAAGGGATTGCGGCGTGACCATCCCCCCTGGGGGGTGATTTCTCGCTTTCTGTCTCTCTGTCTCTCTCTGTCTGTCTGGTGAGCTTAAGAAGCTAGATCCAGTCAGGTGCTCTAAATTATTTTGGTGAAATCTTAGTATTTTCTATGTATGAGATCATGTTATTTGCAAAAAGGGAGAGTTTTACTTCTTTTCTAGTTTGGTCACATTTTTTTAAAAAGAGTTATTTTATTTAACTTTATTTATTTATTTTAATTTCATCAGGGAGGGACAGAGAGAGAGAGAGGAGATAGGGAAAGTGAGAAAGCAAATCACCAGGTCCGGTACTTGAAGTGCAGTCAGCCATGTGGGAATCCAACTGCCTTAACCACCACACCTGCCGGCCGCATCAATTGCCTTTTATTCATTGATTTTTCTTGCCCAATTTCTCTGACTAGAATTTTCAGTATTAGTCTGAATAGAAGTGGTGAAACTGTGCAACTTTGTCTCGTCCCCATCTTATAAGAAAAACCTTATGGAACCAGCAGTTAGCATAATGGTTATGTCACTGGACTTCCATGTAGTTGACCGTGGTTCGCGTCCTGGACTCGATGGCTTAAAACTCATACTGGGCGCGTGTGAGTGCGTGCCCGAGATCCCGAGAGGAGAATGGAGGAGAAGGGATTGCGGCGTGACCATCCCCCCTGGGGGGTGATTTCTCGCTTTCTGTCTCTCTGTCTCTCTCTGTCTGTCTGGTGAGCGCACACACCCTATAGCAAAAAAAACTCCAAATAAATAAATAAATAACCTTAAGTGAACTTCAAGTGTGATATTACCATGCACTTGTCATATATAGCTCTAACATAAAGACAGAGTCATAGACAAATGGAATTGAATTAGAGATCCTAGAAGGAAATATATTCCTGTAGAGTCAACTGCTCTTCAAGAAATGGGCAGAAAGGATAATCTCTTCAACAAATGATGTTGAGAAAACTGGATTGCCACATGTAAAGGATAAAATTAGACTCCTATGTTACATTATACACAAAAATCAACTCAAAGATTAAATAGTTACATGTAAGACTTTAAAACTCCTGAAAGGAAGCATAGTGGAAAAGCTTCTTGATATTGACCTTGGAAATGATTTCTTGATTTTGACACCGAAAGCACATGCAACGAAACCAAAATTTACAAGTGAAACCATATCAAGCTATATTTCTCCTGCATATCAAAGGAAATAATGAACAGAGTAAAAGGACAACTTATGGAATGGAGAAGAATATTTGTAAACCATCTATCAAATAAGAAGTTAACATCCAAAATATATAAAAATCTACAACCCAATAGCAAACAAATAAAACTGACTAAAACACAGGCAAGGAGCAGCTGGTCCAATGACCTAGTGGGAAGGGAGCTGGATACATTTGTTCTATATCCCTACCTTCTGTTATCTCTACCTTCTCATCTACCCTTTACATCACCTCTCAGAATTTTCCAGGGGTATCTTCAAAATTAGCAGCAATTTCTAAGACTTTGCCTTGTCTCTGCACAACTCACTTCTCACAGGGTAATAGATATTGTCTTAAGAGAACATAACTTTGTAATTCTCATATTGAATGACCATACTGCACATATATACTGTATGTCTTTTCTTAGAGTCATGGATACATGCCACATTTATTTGGTGTATATTTCACAAACGTGCCGATCCTTATCATCCCTCTATGTAACAAACAATAGAACAGGCAAACCTAAATTTATTTTTTCCAAAACTCAACTTAATTTCTAGCCCTTGAATATATGTTTTTCTTCCTGATAACAAAAATCTAATAATCTGGCCATCCCCATATACATGCAGTTAAATTAATTTGCATATTTTAGGTTTAGTGAATAGTGTACAAAGAAAAAATAGTTATGATTACTCAGAAATCAATTGTTTCTAGTAGTACCACTGGTTGTTAAATGATGTAAAAGTTATATATAAACATTTCACGTTCTTCCCCTTATGCAAGATTTATTATCTCTACTGAGGTAAGTATTATACCTACTTTAGAGATTAAAAAAAAAAAAAGAAATGAAAACAAGTGAACTACCCTTCCTGTACATATCCACAACAAGTACAGAACCATAAAGTCTTCTGGGTGTGCAAAAGATCTTAGTTTTCAGCTGCTATGACAGAATACTTGAGACTACATAATTAATAATGAACATAAAATTATTTAGCTTATGTTTTGTAGGCTGGGAAGTCCAAGATCATTATGTAGGCATGTGGTGAGAGCCTCTGTGCTGCCTTAGTCTTTGGCAGAAGTCAGAAGGTTAAAGTGAACACGCATGAGAAAGAAAACAAGAGCAAAGGAGCTCTCTCTTATGACAACCCACATGCCGGAGAACTCACTCACTCCAGTGAAGGTGTTTACTGTATTAACCTATTCCCAAGACTCCACTCACATTATCCAATCACCTGTAATTGCCATTATATTGGCAATTAAGTTTTCAACACATGAGATTTTAGGGGACACATCCATTCCACAGTAGTGCTCTTTTTCCCTCCAGATTCTATTTTTCATAATTTAGATGAGACACAGTTGGTCCTGCTGCTCTGAGAAGTAGGAGAATTTGAATTATAGTGTCTGGAGCAAGTTACCTCACTGCTGCATGTTTCAATTCCTGTTTTAGAAGATACACAGACAGAAAAAGATAATATTTAAATGAACATCCATTTCCACATTCTTAGATACTGTCTACTTTAGCAAAAAGGAAAGGATCAGTAAATGTGATCAAAGTGGGAGGACATTTTATTCTTTATGTTTTCATCTAACAGTATTTGAAAATTGGATTCTAAGGGAGATGGGCAGAAATGAAAGGATTACATTTAACAAGATATATATACACACTGTATATATATGTATATATATATATGTATACATATATATATATACACACACACACACATATATATATAAAACACTAAAGTTGAGAATCAAATGGAAAAGAATCAGAAAGAAACCACATAGGTTTCTTTATTATTTCAAAACTTGGGAAGAAAAGAACAAATGAGTTTTTCACTTGGTAGAATGAAATTTCAGTTTCCTAATTGTCAAAAATAGGAAAAGAAAAAAAGGAGGAAAGTATCAGCATTTTAATCAAGGAACAAAACCGGACAGAACTCAGGAAACTTAAAGAAAATAGACAAATTGATACTGACAGTAATCAGTATTTTATGAGCATACGAAAGGCAGTAATTTGCAAAAACTATATACCATGGGGCCAGCACGTGGCATGGTGATTAAGGGTGCTGGACTCCCACATGGCCGACCATGGTTCAAGTTCTGGACCTGGTGGCTTGCTTTCTCACTTTTTGTCTGCAATCTTCAAAGAGAGGTTGCTAGAAGAAGGTAATGTGGTTTGAACCTAAGAAACGTCTTTTAGATAATACTATTCAAGTCACTATTCAAGACTTTGAATTTTTATCCATATTCATGAAAATTATAAAAGTGTTTATATGCAACTAAGTAGTTTTGTTTTCACTAAAAATAAATAAATATACATTTTCAGAGATATCTAAAGCAGAACTACAAAGCCTCAGTCTTCAAGGGCGAAAATACAAATAGGTGAAAATATAAGAGTGTGTTTTGAGGAGCAGGCAGTATTCCCAGCTTCCTCTGATCTCTTACTAAAATGTCTTTAAATGTTTATATATGTATATATCAAGATGCTACTGGGGACCAGCAGTTAGCGTAAGGGCTATGTCGCTGGACTCCCACGTAGTCGACCATGGTTCGCGTCCCGGACCCGGTGGCTTAAACTCACACCAGGCATGTGTGCGTGCATGCCCAAGATCCCGAGAGGAGAATGGAGGAGAAGGGATTGCGGCATGGCCATCCCCCCTGGGGGGTGATTTCTCGCTTTCTGTCTCTCTGTCTCTCTCTGTCTGTCTGGCAGGATAGCAAAAACCTCTCAAAAAAAAAATAAAAAGATACTATTAAAGATTATATTGAAAAGTTATCAAAACCGGGAACCAGCAGTTAGCGTAATGGTTATGTCGCTGGACTCCCACGTAGTCGACTGCAGTTCATGTCCTGGACCCGGTGGCTTAAAACTCACGCCGGGTGCATGTGCGTGTGTGCCCAAGATCCCGAGAGGAGAATGGAGGAGAAGGGATTGCGGCATGGCCATCCCCCCTGGGGGGTGATTTCTCGCTTTCTGTCTCTCTGTCTCTCTCTGTTTGTCTGGCGAGTGCACGCGCCCTATAGCAAACCCCCCCCCCCAAAAAAAAAACTTATCAAAACCAAAAATCACTTAAGTAGACCAATCTCTTCATTTTTTTCCAGATGTTTTACTATGAAAACTTCAAACATAAAATTTGGAAGAATTTCACAGTGAATACCCATAGATTCTTCATCTAGATTCTATAGTTAAAATAGTACTACACATGCTTAGCATATGTATTAACATATCATTCCTTCTATTGTTCCAGCAAACCATACTTTGTTTTTGTTTTAATTTTATGGAGTTTTTTCATTTCAACGTATGTTATCAGATCAGAACACTTCTGCCTAAATTCTTCAACACGCATGTCTTTTCCTAGAGTCATTATTTTGTTTCATTAATTTTCTTTTTTAATAGAAGTTACATAAAATAAAATGTACAAATCTTCAATTGACTATTTTGATCATTTTATTATAAAGTATTCAAACATCCAGAAAGTTGAAAGGACTTCACTATGAACATTCTTATACCTTCCACTGCAATTATTATTTTTATACACATATTTATGAGATATTATATATCCTTATTAGTTCCAATAATTGTTTCGTTCCATCTTCAAAATTTTTTTATTTAAACATCAGGAATCTATGAAATTGTTTTACTTCTTTAAAAATTTTCATGTATGTTTACATGTCTGTATAATGTGTGTATGTGAATTTTATCTATACATGACTTTTTAAATTACATTTTTGTACTGGCTAAGGCTGCAAGTCAATGTCAAATATAGGTGGTAAGACTGGTCATCCTTCCAGGCAGTCATTTTCCATTTTCTTGATGATAAGTAGACTGTTTTTCCCATAGTCACTTTACTAGTTTAAGGATCAGAATGCGTAAGGACTCTGAAGCAGACAAGTGTTTGAGTATGTTTCAGAAAAAAGACCACTGAGGACTGGCTGACTTAATAGAGGGAGACATAGACATAAGCTAAGATGAGAAAGAATGTTAAAGTCTGGAATAATTATGGCTTCACGATTTTGCCAAAGATGCTTGCCCAATAACCTAGTGTTTTGGGAAGCCAGTATTCAAACACAGCATGAATCCTGGACCTAGCAGCTTGAAAAGTACACTGGGGGGTGGGGGAACCAATGGTTATATTGCTGGACTCCCTCAGGGCCAACTGTAGTTGGAGTCCTGGGAACTGGTGGCTTGAAACTCACACTGGGCTCATGTGTATATGTGCCCAAAATCCCAACAGGAGAATGGAAGAGAAGGGATTGCAGCAAGGCCATCCCCCCAGGGTTGATTTCTTGCTTTCTGTCTCTTTGTCTCTTGGCAAGCCCCCACACCCTATAGTAAAAACTCTCTTAAAAAAAAAAAAAAAGAAAGAAAGGAAAAATACACTCGGTATGTGTGCACACATGCCCCAAATTCCAACAGAATGGGAAAATGGAGGAGAAGAGATTATAACATGACCATGGCTAGGTGCTTTCTTCCTCTCTCTCTCTCCCTTTCCCTCTCCTTCTATCTCTCTGTCCTTTGGAAAGCATGTGAACCCATTTAAAATAAACAGAAGGAAAAAAAAAAGATTTCGCCAAGGAGTGTGGAATTGAGTAGTTGGAAACAGGATATTGAGTGATCCAAGTTAGATTTAAAATAAGAACTCCCTTTTTCACATAGAAAATAAATTCCTTCATTTATTCACTTAAGATAAATTTACAGAAGGCATATTATATGACAAGAATTTTTTTTAGGCTACATAAGGATCACAAACAAAACAGACATGGGCTCTCATTAAGTTCACATTCTGAAGTGGTAGGGAAGACACTGGAAATAAATATGTTTACTGAATGATAAATATTATAAATAAAATGACTGCAAGTACTAGAGAAGAGGAATAGGTATGGTGCTAAGCTAATTGGTAGTAGAAGAAAGGATTACAGAGACAAGGTGTTTAATCTATCTCAACATCAGTAAGGATCCAGCTGTGGAAGTATTTAGACAAAGGAGAAGATAAGCAGTAGTGGTAAGACAAAGAAAAAAGCTTGGTGTGCTCTATGAACATTTAGATATACATGCAACAAAAATGTGTGTATATGTGGTAACAAAAAGGAGTCTACATATGTGTTCATAGCAGCGTTATTTGTGACTGCCTGGAAGAAGCCCAATAATTCATAAATGCTAAAATAAATATTATATTATGAAGCAATGAAAAAGAGTATTCCATACAGCCATATCAAGAGTGAGAATGGGACCAGCAGTTAGTTTAATGGCTATGTTGCTGGACTCCCATGTAGTCTACTATGGTTCGAGTCCCGGACCCAGTGGCTTAAACTCATGCTGGGCACATGTGTGTGTGTGTGTACCCAAGATTCCGAGAGGAGAATGGAGGAGAATGAATTGTGGCATGGCCATACCCCTGAGGAGTGATTTCTCGCTTTCTGTCTCTCTGTCTCTCTCTGTCTTTCTGGCGAGCGCACGCACCCTATAGCAAAACCCTCTCAAAAAAAAAAAAAAAAGAGTGAGAATAAAACAAATCATTCCTGTAATAATACTCTGAAAATATATTTAGAAACACAAAGGATAATCATATTATTTTATTTTATTTATTAGAGATTTTTGCTATAGGGTGTGTGTGCATGCTAGAGAGACAGAAAGCAAAAAAATTCACACACACACACCTCCCACCAGGGGGAATGGTCACAACACAATCCCTTCTCCTCCCTTCTCCTCTCGGGATTTTTGGCACACATACCACACCCCTGACTCAAACTGAAGTCAACCATGTGGGAGTCCAATGCTTTAGCCACTAAGCCACCTGCTGGCCCCAGGAGATCACATAATTAATACTATTAGAGGTAACAATACATCATCATCATTATTGTTTTAAAATTATTTATTTATTTTATGTATTATTATTATTTCAATTTGCTATAAGGCATGTGTGTTCATGAGAGAGAGAAAGGGAAGTAAGCCATCAGGTCTGGGGCTCGAACCGTGATTGGCCACTTGGGAGTCCAGCACCTTAGCTACCACCTGCTGGCCCCATCATCATCATCATTATTTTTAATGCTATCCACTGTTAGAGTTTAGATGGTTATTAGCATTCAAACACATTCAATCAAATTTTCTAATCAATCAGATATCATTAATAAAGCAGCTGGCCTAACAGACTCACTCTGACTGTTTCCTAGGCTGCATGGTTGCTTTTGGTCCCACCAGTGCTGTCCAGTAGAATCTTTTCTGCTGATGGAAACGTACATCTGTGCTGTCCAGTATAGCAGCCAGTAGTCCCAAGGAAGCTGCTGCCCACTGAAATGTGCCTAGCATATCCAGAGAGTGGGAATTTTACATTTAATAAATTTTAATCAATTTGTAACATTTAAACAGACCCACTGCAGAAGTCATTAACGCATGGTGACATCGCGGAAGCCCTATTTGACTAATTCAGTGACAATATCATGCCATGAGACTTGCAGTAGCTTTATTTCTTTGTGCTTTTACCTGTTCATCTCAGCCTACTTAAGTTTAAGTAGGATATGCATTATGCCAAAGACAAAGTCTTTGAGCAATTACAGGCATTTATTATCAACCAAAGCATCTGCCAAACAAAGTACCCTTACTCCTATTTCAAATGACCTGGAGTTTTATTATAAAGGTACGATGATGGGATGAGGTGAATATTAAAAAAACAGAAGGAGAAAGAGTACTAGCCATAAATGAGAAATTATGAGATTGCCCATATCATAGAAGTCCAAAATTGGGTGCAAAATAGGAAAAAAAAATTAAGCTTCCATAATACAAATAAACCTGGGCACTTTGATTGTTCCTTACATTCTAACTCTACCTTTAAGGCTAAGTTGTTTATAATATTTATAATATTTATATATACCGCATGTTTAGAAGATTGAAATACAAAAACATAAAAGACATTGTCATCGTAGAAACACAAATATAAGTCCCATTCTAAAGAAAATTTCCCAGCCAATAACAACACAATGTGAAACGATGAGATGAATGCAGGTTAACTCCTGACTTTGCAGGCCACAGACCTTGATGATAATCAAGTCATCTGGAAAACATTACAAAATAAGTCTCTGTGACATACGCTAGACCGAAGAAGTCAGTCAGTTCATCACATTAATGATGATAGTACTTAAAAGTAAATATATAAATTAAGCAAAATAAACATGGTTACATCTATTAACGAAACTATTTTTAAAACACATCCTTAATCTTACTGATTATATACTTTGTTATATTGGGAAAAATATTCATGTGATAAAAATGAAGGACCAATTTCAGCTTCAAGACACTCAGATTCAAATCTTCCATCTGGCCGATGACTTGGAAAAAGTCTTGATATTATAGCTGAGGATCATCCCAGATATTACGCATTATTTTCTTCTTATATGATATAATGACACCAGACCACGTTATTGGTATTACTTGTGTTTGCTAATCCATGCAATCCACAAGCACCAAAGTAAAAGTCAAATTTTATTTCTAGAGTAAATGGAAATATATTCTAGCCTGAACTATATCCAGGGACATTATTCATATTCATGTATTTATAAAAGTAACATACAAATCCCAATTATCTAATATTTCAAACATACCAAAGAAAATATTTGTCAATGGAGAAAAAGAGTTGAGACAGAGACTGCTGTAAAATATTCATTTTTACTCCATATGCTATTCATAAAATAATTCAAAATTCTTTCCAATTTTCCTGATATAATTTACTATTCAGAAAGCAATTATTTTTATTGTAGAAAAAATTTCTGGTAGCCTAAATTTTCACTTCATAAAGGTTTGCAGGGACTGTAAAGCGCCCAATCACATTAAACAACTGCAGAAACATTTCTATCTTCTGAGTGACAGCTCAAATCAGAAAACCTTATAGCAGCAGAATCCCATGCACGTGTGTCAGTTAATACAGAGTCCGAGTCCTTGAGCATGAATCGTTATTAAGTAACTCTCTCTATTAAGCCAAAGTTTGTCCCATTCATTTCATCTGCAGAGTAGAGAGAAAGAGGAGAGGTAGTTAGGAGAAAAAGGAGTATAAAACAAATAAAAAATGCTTTCAGAGCAACAAAAAAAGGCATACTTTTGGACAATTGAATAAAACTTTATCCTGTGCCATGTCTCAAGTTATTTTACTTATGTTGTGACAATGTTAGAAATGTATATTTATTATCAAAGACATTATTCATCTATATCTAATCTAACATGAACAATTTGTGCAACTACACAATTAGAAGTCAAAAAAATTTCAGTTGTAGAATACTGACCTTTTTCAAATGGAAATCTCAATAAGGAATCAAATACTGCCTTCATTACCCATCCAAGCAGAAGATCCAAGCAGAAGAATTCTGTTATTGTATTGAGATCAATCATGTCTAAGGAAAGTCTGTTGATAAAAATAGCTAAGGAAGGTGATGATAAATGTCTTTATATTTTTATTTCATTATCTTGAGATTATTCTCTACATTTTTACACAATTCATTTAATGATAAAGGATTAAAAGTATTACAAATATCTAAGACATAATACCCTAATTATAGTTGAACTTATACTAACCAACTATGCTGACCATACTATTTAATATTTATTTTTGTTCACTCATTAGTTAATCATTTATTCCTGTTTGAAAGAGCTATAAGGGAACCAGCAGTTAGCGTAATGGCTATGTCGCTGGACTCCCACGTAGTTGACCGCGGTTCTCATCCCGGACCCAGTGGCTTAGAACTCACGCCGGGCACGTGTGCATGCATGCCCAAGATCCCAAGAGGAGAATGGAGGAGAAGGGATTGCAGCGTGGCCATCCCCCCTGGGGGGTGATTTCTCACTTTCTGTCTCTATGTCTCTTTCTGTCTGTCTGGCAAGCGCACGCGTTCTATAGCAAAAACCTCTCAAAAAAAAAAAAAAAAAAGATATAAAAAAGAAGAACCAGCAGTTAGCGTAATGGCTATGTCGCTGGACTCCCACGTAGTTGACCGCGGTTCTCATCCCGGACCCAGTGGCTTAGAACTCACGCCGGGCACGTGTGCATGCATGCCCAAGATCCCAAGAGGAGAATGGAGGAGAAGGGATTGCAGCGTGGCCATCCCCCCTGGGGGGTGATTTCTCACTTTCTGTCTCTATGTCTCTTTCTGTCTGTCTGGCAAGCGCACGCGTTCTATAGCAAAAACCTCTCAAAAAAAAAAAAAAAAAGAGCTATAAAACAGCAGGGAAAACAAGACCTTAGATTTGTATAATGATTCACAATTTAAGAAACATTACTTATAAATTTTTATCCTTTTAAACATTATGTGAGATATTATTTCCATTTTATAGTAGATATAAATTGAGGGCCCACTAGTTTAGTTTATGTATAGTTCCAGGATTCTCTCCTATTTAGTTGACATAGAAAGTCTCATTTTTGTTATTTTGTAATTCCCCAGAGGCTGCATTTGCTCACTGGGACAGGGGTGGGGGGTTAAGAAAGCATATCCCTTGGAGGGGTGCGGGGTGGGAGTCATGGTTACATTGTAATCTCTTCTCCTCCTTTGTCCTCCATTCTCCTTTTGGGATTTTGGTACACACATACACACAGCACCTGCTGTGTTTGTTAAGCTGCCAGACCTGGGATTTAAATCACAAAGTTGGCCGTGTGGGATACAGCGTCCACAACCACCAAATTATGGGCTGGTTTAAGAAAGCATCTTAATACTCTTCCTACACTAAGCTTATCATTTTTATATATATTTTAATGCAGATAGGTGATGTGGAAACTGATTAGATACAAAATATGTAAGATTATAAGAACATAATAAAAATATATAATTATTGCATTTCAAATCATCTTTTAACTTATTGAAAATTAAGTTACTGCATAGAGTTGTTTTTGATTGCTGTAGATAAAATATTTTGTTCTTTAAGAAATGGTCTAGTAAGTTATCTTTCATAATTTATTTATTCCATGTCAACTGAAAATAAATACTGACAGATTTATACAGTGGACAAATACAAACCATCTCCAAAAAGAGAGGAGAATTTTGTATCAGTAATCATTATTAACGTATACCACAAAATCTTCAGGAATTTTAAGTTTTAAACATAGCACCAAAATTTTCTTGTTAAGCACCGTAAAACTTTCATTTAAAGTAGACAGAGATAAAATCATTAGCTAAACATTTTCAGCATATTACAACAAAAATGATATTCTTATCTTGAAATAATTTTCCTGAAAATGTTTATATTTTTTATCACATGAATAAATATTTCTATCTGTGACACTCTTGGTATTCCATGCCTTAAAACGGACTCTGTGCCAATAGGCCCTAAGTAAGCTAGTAAAATATTCTATAGAAGCTGTCACAGGTATTGAACTATTTTCTAAGAGCTTTGACTGCTCGCAAACACTTAACTCACAACTATAGGTTAACAATAGTAATAATTATTACAAATTCTCCAAGGAGAAAATCATGTGGTATGGAAGAATGAAGACTAACATGAGTGTGTGTATATGAGGGTCTATACATGCACATGTGTTTCTTGCTTTTTTTTTCCATTTCTTTTCTTATTAATGGAATGAGATAGTCCTTGTCTCCCATAAGGCCACACTAATAATAAATAGTGGACATGCTATTAGTTTCAGAAGGTAATATAGAGAAAATCAGACAAATGTAGCATTTTCAGATTGACTTCATTCACATGACAATAGAAATTCAAGCATCTTCCATATCTTTTCATGGCTTGATAATTAATCTCTCTTCTCCCCGAATAATATTCCATTGTCTGGATATACAGTAATTTTTCTATTCACCTATTAAAAGGACATCTTGTTGTTTCCTGATATTGGCAATTATGAAACTATAAACATCCATGTGCAGTTCTCGTGTGGACCTAAGTTTTCCACTCCTTTGGTAAATATCAAGGAGCATAATTATTGGATCATTCGGTAAGCATATATTTAGTTTTGTAGGAACCTGTCAAACTGTCAGTCAAAGTAACTACCATTTTGCATACCCACCAGCAATGAATGAGAGTTTCTATAGCTCCGTATTATCATCAGTATTTGATATTGTCAGTGTTTCTGGTTTTGGCTGTTCTAAAGGTATGAAGTGGTATTACATTTGATTTTTTTTTTTAAGAGTTTTTGCTATAGGGAGTGTGTGCTTGCCAGACAGACAGAGAGACAGAGAGACAGAAAGTGAGAAATCACCCCCCAGGGGGGATGGCAGCAATCCCTTCTCCTCCATTCTCCTCTCCGAATCTTGGGCACGTGCACACACACGCCTGGCATGAGTTTAAGCCACCAGGTCCAGGACACAAACCGTGGTCGATTACATGGGAGTCCAGCGACATAGCCATTATGCTAACTGCTGGTCCCTACATTTGATTTTTTTAAAGAATGGGACAGAAACATGTACTTGAGAGTCATAAATTAGGGCCAAAAAGTATGATTTTTTTCTATGAGTAAAATTTCTAGGTCAGTTGTCCTTGATTTTTCTAATTTTAGTATTTCCCCCTTTCCTACTTCTGGTCACTCCAGTATAGCTTAATAGTGATACATTTTTTCTATAGTTCTTGTCACAGAAATAGCTCTCATTTTGGCACTGGTGTGATAAAGTAAAAATGTCCAAGTGTAATTGCTTGTAAGGTAGCCAGTGTGAAACCTAGTTCTTGGCCAATCAGCCATTTGTTACTCACCATCCTAAGATTCATGTTACTTTATTAACGCAGAGTTTCTACTTTTATTAATACAGAAAATAAAATTAAAATATTTTACAGGGTTGGAGTATATTAAACATGTTTCTCATTTTTGAAATATATCTAGAATTCACATAACTAACTTTTATAAAATTGAAAAGAATCTATTTCTAGGACAGCTGAGTAATTTGGAATGCTACTACTGAATAAAGAAAAGCATGTGATTTTCCTAATAACTGCCTTCAGGAACTTCAATGGTTCACAGCTAATTATCTTCATTTCAGCTGGGAGAGGCCAGGGATCTTAAAATTAGATATAGAAATTTCCGTAAGGGTTACTTGAGAATATTTATGTGAACTTACTGAAGAGGCCCTGAACACTGTAAGAATTATTTTGCCAAAAAAATATACATGAACAAAACATTCCCAGTGTGTAATCTTTACCAACAAAGTAACTTAAAGACCGGACCAACAGAGGGTGTAATGATTACATCAATGGACTCCCACCCCCACGCAGTCAACTGCCATTCAGATCCCAGCCCCAGCAGCTTAAAACTCATGCTGGGTGCATGTGTGTGCACAGCCAAAATCCTAAGAGAAGAATGAAGAAGAAGGGATTGCATGTCCATCCCCTCTGGGGGGTTATTTCTCATCTTCCGTTTCTTTGCCTCTCCGGCGAGCACATACTTCCTATAGCAAAACTCTCTTTTTTTTTTTTTTTTGTTTGAAAGGTTTTTGCTATAGGGTGCATGTGCTCACCAGAAAGAGAGAGACAGAGAGACAGAAAGTGAGAAATCGCCCCCCCCCCTCAGGGGGGATGGCTACACTGCAATCCCTTCTCCTCCATTCTTCTCTTGGGATCTTGGGCCTGAACATGCACGTGGCATGAGTTTAAGCTACCAGGTCCAGAACTCGAATTGTGGGTCCGGAACGCAAATTGCAGTCTATGTGGGAGTCCAGTGACATAACCATTACGCCCATTGCTGGTTCCAAAAACTATCTAAAAAAAAAAAGAAAAAAGAAAAGAAAAGAAAAAAAGAAACTTAAAGACTAAATTCTGGGTCCAGCCACAGTGGCACAGTAGTAGCACAGCACTGCAATGCTGGAAGCCATATGGAAGATTTGACTCCAGTCAAATCCTTTGTTGGCTGTGTATGTGGGGTGTACACGTGCTTGCCTGTGGTCTTAGTTAACTGGAAAGCCTGGAGGGGACTCATGGTATGAGACAATGTTTAAGATGCTTGTCTTTTTTCTCTTTCTTTCTCTCAAAAGAAATAAACTTTAAAAAAATAAAGACTACCAATGAAAAGATGGACAAATGAGGTGAACAGACAATTCTCTAAGGAAGACATACAAACAGCCCAAAAGTATATGAAAACACACTCAACACCTCTTATCATAAGGGAGATGTGAATCAAAACCATAGTGAGATAACATTTAACCCCAGTCAGAATGGGTAAAATTTAAAAAATAAAGGATGGTAAGTGCTGGCAAAGCTGTGGTGGAAAGGGAACTCACCTACACTATTGGTGGGAAGGTAAATTAGTACAAACACGGTGAAGAATTACACGGAGGTTCCTCAGAAACGTACCAATAGAACTGTCATACTACCCAATAATTACACTCTTAGGGTTCTACCCAGATGATAGGGTAGAACCCTCAGCTGGTAAAACACTTGTACATTCATGTTTGTTGCAGCAGTATTTATAATTGCTAGGACATAGAATCAATTCAGACATCCAAGAACAGAGCAGTGGATTGAAAAATGTGGCACATGGGGAAACCAGCAGTTAGCGTAATGGCTATGTCGCTGGACTCCCACATAGTCGACCGCAGTTCGCATCCCAGACCCGGTGGCTTAAAACTCACACAGGGCACATGTGCGTGCGTGCCCAAGATCCCGAGAGGAGAATGGAGGAAAAGGGATTGCGGCGTGACCATCCCCCCTGGGGGGTGATTTCTCGCTTTCTGTCTCTCTGTCTCTCTCTGTCTGTCTGGCAAGCGCACACGCCCTATAGCGAAAATCTCTCCAAAAAAAAAAGAAAAAAGAAAAAAAAAATGTGGCACATGGAAGAAAGCATTACTATGACCTCAGGATCACACTAGTTCCAAGATCCATTGCAGGGTCTCTTTTTTTTTTTTTCCAAATTTTAACTGTTCTTATTTAGTCTTTATTAGGACAACCAAGTCAATAACACAGAGGGCTTCTCATTTTTATTTTCATTTTATTATGTTTTTATAATTTTTCTTGGATTCCAAAAATGACAGCCCCAAATTTGTGCAAAATAGAGTTAATTTCATTGAACTGACATAAATGTGCCAAAATTCTAGCTTTACTAAGATTGATAAAGATTCTACAAAGAATTGAATAATATTAAAATTAGGTACATATTTTATTGTTACGGTTAATATACATTTTCATTTACTCTTCTATAGATACTTCACATATAAAATGCTACTTTTTTTGAGTGTGTGTATGTGTGTGTAGCGTTTATTTTAGACAGGGTCTTTCAATATTGTGATCCTCCTGCCTTTGCCTCCCAAATAGCTAAGTAGCTGGAGAGTAGCTAGGAGTATGGACAGACGTGCACCACCACACCCTGCAATTTAAGATAAGGTCTCCCTGTGTTACCCACCCTGTCCTCCAACGTGCAATCCTCCTGCCTCACTGGAGGATGGTAAATAAATGAGACCGAGTTTCTAAATAAAATGACTCTACATTTTACAACAATATTCTACGTATTTATTTGTTTGTTATGTTTGGCGTTGCATTTTTTCTTGAAATATCGTAATACTAAACTAATTTACATACTATTATTTAATCCAGAAAAAAAATCCTCACTGTAAATACAACTTTCTTACAAGGGTAAATTAGGTGTCATTCAAAAATGAGTAACGAGAATTGTTTTAGTTACATGATGCTACAGTGAAAATAGGCTATTAGAAATAATTTGTATCTTCCAATGAAGATAAATCATTGTGATTGGAGTTTCATTTCTTCTTAATGGTAATGAACTAAATCCAATAACTATTGGCTGTCAAGGTCGCCAATGTAGGCAATCAATTCATCAGATGTTTGCAATAATCAAGTGAGTCTATAAGAAAGCAAATTAACTGAGAGGGTTTATTTTTTCTTTTTGATGATTAAGCAAATACTGACTTTTTTCTCTTTTCCTGTTGTTACTTTTGCTTGGGGTCAGACAATATGTTTGCACGCAACTCAAAAGAAACCAATCAATTTGCCATTTAAATCTATATTGCAAAAAAACAATCAAAATTAAGTGAATGTTTTATTATTTATGAATATCTCATTGACAGGGTCCTCAATTTAACATCTAGCACTTTTTTTAGTATAAAGGGAGTCACAATGATCCATACTACTTTTATTCTTATACTGTATTGTGTGTGTTTGTATGTGTATATTTTCTAGTGGCTCTGGTATGACAAGCAGAAAGTATCAATATTCAGAAAGATGTTAAATTCTGTATAATGATTGTGCAGTGGCATTGTTGTAGAGTGCCACCAAATGAACGACCACCAAAGCCAGATTTAGGTTAAAGAGAGTCTTTAGTAGCAGGTATAGGATGTCATCCCAGCTGCGGGTTTCTGTATGGCTAGCATGAGCTATTTTCTCATGGGAACAGCAAGCAGGTTTGCAGAAGCAGACAGCCATGTTAGGGTAAGGAAACAAAATGGACGAACAGTTGCTCATGTGCAAGATCTAATATGTGGCCTTCCACAGCATAAGTGGTGAAACTTATAGGTACAAGTAAGACATACTAACCATGTAATAATAACTGTTAACAGCTTATATAAAAATATTAAGTCTTAAGTTTATAAAAAGGTACTATTCAATATTTTCAAATAGTAAAACATTTTGATAAAATATTTACCCTCCCCCCCAAAAAATCGTGCTTTAATAAAAACACTCATCAACTACATCTATCTCATGATTATGAAGTCAATTCAGTTCTGGGTGCATTCTGTGAGTGATTAAAAATGTTTTGAGGAAAATACTTTGAAAATAAGGGTTTGATGTTTTGAGGAAAATCCTTGATCAAAAATGAGGGTTTGGTATCTATTTATTTATTTATTTATTTTAATTTAGAGGTTTTTGCTATAGGGCACATGCACTCGCCAGAAAGACAAAGAGAGACAGAGGGACAGAAAGTGAGAAATCACCCCCCAGGGTTTATGGCCATGCTGCAATCGCTTCTCCTCCATTCTCCTCTAGGGATCTTGGGCAAGCACACACACCTGACATGAGTTTAAGTCACTGGGTCTGGGACTCGAACCATGGTCGACTACATGGGAGTCCAGCGACACAGCCATTACATTAACTGCTGGTCTCAGGGTTTGGGATCTTAATGTGTGAATTGTCCAATCAAAACACTAAAACCAGTGAGCTTACCTTTTTATCAGAAAAGAGAGTGTTGCATGAACCAAAAGAATGTATCAAGGGTCTGAGAATTAAGAGTGTAAGCTCTTAACACAGGTTCAAAAGATGAAGTTAATGGAAAGGATCCTAAATTTGTCTTTGAGACTAGTCACTTGCTTTATGGCCCCAAAATGCATAGTTCTCACCAGGTCTGGACTAGGTTGCTTAGAGCTCCTATGAGCTGGAGGTCACACAACAGGCATTTTCTTACAGATATGCTTGGACATGAAAGAGAATTTTCTTTAAAAAACTTCCTGGCGTAGAAAAGCATAATTCCCTCAAGGAAAGCAGGCTTAAGACTTAAAAAGTAGGGGTCAATGGTAGTGCAGCAGTAACAATGCTCTGTGAGGTTGACTTACAAGAGTGGTCTAGGTGCACATCCAGAGACCTCCTGGACATGCTCCTGGTGAATGCACATGATCTGCAGCTGGCTGGAGCTCGAGGTGGATTGCTACATGAAGGCCCTGTTGGGGTCCCTGCCTTTCTGTCTCTCTGGGTCATGGAAGGAAAAAAAAGGAACTTAAAAATATTTTAAAATAAAGATGCATAAGATGAAGAGTATTGAGTACCCTTAGCCAAATATTCACAACTATGTTACTTTTCAAACAATAATAGGAAAAAAAGGAATGTGTGTGTGTGTGTGCATGTGTATGTGTGTGTGTGTTGCCAAAGGGCATATGTACTGCCAGAAAGAGA
>NW_006209847.1:514982-522611 GCF_000334495.1 Tupaia belangeri chinensis | reverse complement strand
AGAAAGCATCCCCACAGTGAGATATGCTCATGTAGCACCCTAATTCCTCCATTTTTCTAGCCCATCACAATTTTGCATGTTTTTTCAAGTCACCAGTGCTGGGCTTTGAATCAGTTAACTATTTATGATCCTGCACCCAATACACAGTACTTAACCAATATGCTACAGGGTCAGCCCCAAAATATATACATTTCTGATCTCATGTAGAGGACATCCTGCATATGGAGACTGTAAGTCGTGTGTGTGTGTGTGTGTGTGTGTGTGTGTGTGTGTGTGCATGTGAGTACTAAACCTTCAAGATTGAGGAGGGTATTTAAACTTGAACATAGATGATACAATTGAACATTTTAGGAGTTATAATTTTTCTCTTTAAAAAGCTAAACTCTGTTGGAAATAATGGTGAGTTATAGAATGATAGGTAATGCAAAATAGTCAATATACAAATATTACAAAACACTAAGAACACTCAGATGTTCATATAGACACCTCTCAGCTCCCTACCAAAAAAGTGATAGGTAGAGGCTGCACAGGTCTCGATGATTTCAGCTTCACAAGGAGTTGCTAAATACCCGCCTTCCTGCAGGGGTTTTATACCAAATATACTTAGAAAACTCTGTGAATGATACATTTTAAAATATTTACAGTAACTATGTCTATATAATTGGATTAAGTGCTTTAAGGAAATAGATTTTTTAATGTATCTTTCCACACTGCCACAGTGACACATAGATAGCACCCCCTTTGGGAGACTGAAAGTTACACGCGAAACCCAAATTTAGCTCCTGGGTCAGTCTGAACATGATGGACCTGGTCGGGAATGCCTGTAATCCTAGATAATTGGGAGACTGGGACAGGAGAAACCTGACATGGTGAGAACCTGCCAAAAATACCTATTTGAGTCTCTCTCTCGCTTTCCTCTCTCCGTCGCTTTTCTTTCTCTCTCTTATAAAGAAAAAAAAAGTATCTTTGTTATCTAAATTTATTTATTCATTTTTTTTTCTAAAGGGCACTTGCGCTTGCCAGAGAGATAGAGAGAGAGAGAAGGAGAGAGAGAGGGAAAGTGAGAAATCACTCCCAGCATGATGCCACATCGCAATCTGTTCTCTTCCATTCGCTTCTCATGATTTTGGCCACACATGCACACACGCTCTGAATGATTTTCTAGCCACCAGGTCCAGATTAGAACCAAACAGTCAGCCATGTGGGATCCAGCTGCCTTGACCACCACATCACTGTCTGGCCTCTAAATTTATTTATTTATTTATTTATTTATTTATTTATTTATTTATTCATTTATTTATTTATTTAATTTTTTTATTATTATTTTTTTTTAGAGGTTTTCGCTATAGGACACGCAAGCACGCATGCACATGCGCCCGGCATGAGTTTTAAGCCATCGGGTCCGGGACGCAAACTGCGGTCGACTATGTGGGAGTCCGGTGACATAGCCATTATGCTAACTGCTGGTTTCATGGCCCATAAATTTATTTTTAATGAATGTGTATCACTTTAATATTACAAATAATGAGATAACAGTGTTGTATAAATCTTTTATTTTCTTTTGTAAACAATTGATGTAATACATATAATGCCCAGCACGCACTACTGTGTTTACAACAGCATCCCTGTGTGCAAATGAGACTCAGATCCACCATCGATCCCCAACAGCATGCTTCTGTTCAGAAACTGCAGTCTGTTATCTGTTTTCTATTTTGGCCCCATTTCGATTCGTGACAGAAATTCTCCTGGCAAACAAACTTTGATGGTATCAGCCTTACAAACAGCTCCTTGGGGCTTTTCTTCCTTCCTTAATGTGGCAATTTCACGAAACCACAGCATAGTATAAGTTTCTGAAATTGCTGTTGGCTTCTGGAAAGTGGGAGCTCAGGTGGCCTTTTCTTCCCTAGTCTCCTGGTTTTATGCGTTAATGTAGTCCTCTGTTTCCCTGGAGGGCTCTTACAGACTTAGCAACTCTGCCTTGGGAACTTAAATCCACCACATGGCATCAGACTCTCAATCCATACCTTGTTTTGCCATTATCATCAGTAAAATTTAACGCACATAACAGAGAACACAAATGATAAGGAATTTTCTCTCCCAGCAAAGAGATTTTTTTCTTCCCTCCTTTTACCAAGACAAACCTGATAATTTCTACATGGTAATACATAGTTTCTTCCAACAACAACGATGACAAAAAAAAAGTAGGGAGGCTAGAACATGGATTGCCTAGTAAGAATGTTCACATCCGTATGTAGAAGAATGTTTTGGATTATTTTTCCCATTATTTTCTGGAAGATACACATACATAAAAAGTTTCGGTAGCAAAGTATATAGCAAATGCCAAAAGGTTGGCAAGGCAACATAACCTGTAGACATGGTAAGAGACAAAAAGCAGACAGTGGAAGTATAGACATTTATGATTTCAATGTGTGCTCGTATGTTTTAGTAGAGGGCTTGAAGTTGAATTCATCAAGAAGCAGTGTGACTGCATGTATAATTTATCTTCCAAAACAGAATGCCCTATATTAAAGGAGCTCCAGTTGGTATTTACTACTAAACTATGTGCATAAACCGGGACTCTCCAAAGCAAAAATAGAACATGCAGTGATCCTGTCAAAAAGACTGTTGTTGACTTCAGTGTTAAGCAGACCTGTGTTTGAATTTCAATGTCTTAGTTTTGGAATAAAATACTTAGAGGAGGCACAAAATCCTCTTTTATCAAATTGACTTACTACAGACATATTAAAATTATGGAAATATAATATTAAGAGAACACTCATCAAGCTAATAGTTCACGGCAGGTATTCAAATAGCAGGTTCTATGTGTGCATTGGCAGTCCTGTCTGTGCAAAGAATAATGTTCTTATTTTATAGCTTTCAGTGTTTACAGTTTTTAGAAGTTCAACTAATTGGATTATCACCAGCCTTACATCAGCAGTGCTTTTTTCCAGATGAAAATGGAATAAAACATCAAAAATACTCAAGAAAATGAAACATGATCAGTTTGTTTTGTATTAAGGGATACTGAATTTCAAGTACGAAAGACGTAAACTATTATTAACTTGTTAGAACTCAAAGAATATTGTTCTCATGAGAATTTCCTACAGGAACTGAGAGAGAGCAAACATTAGTTAGCCAAGTGACTAGAGAGACATTTGTGCAAGAACATGAGGTGTACATGCCATTACTTGGAGAACTGCATTTAAAAGAGATTACAGAGGAGAAAGCAGAATGAGAGGCACACAGAGTGGATTATGTTGGGGGTATATTTAGTATTGCTATTCTGTGACTATTGTTCATTTAGTACTTTGTAGTAGCATAATTAAATGAGCTGCTATGGCATATTCTAAATTTGCATTTCTTGTTCCCTTGAAAATAAGGATTCTTGGTTTGGAAGAAAAAAGATTCATGTGTAATATAGAAGAGTTAAGAAAAACAGTGATCTCATATACAATTTGAATAAGAAGAATCAGTAAGATAGCATGAAGCATTTTATCATATATATATAAGTGATATGATATCATATATATTATATCTAATACATGTATATGATATCTGTATCTGTAGTCTGTATCTTCTATCTTTGTTTACCAAAGAGGTCTGGAAGCAGTAACTAATCAGGTAGCAATGACCATCCCTGCTGCACTGTGGTCTTAAATACTATTATAAAATACATGAAACAAGGTTTTATTGAGGAAATATCTCCTCCCAGGCCTAGATCAGGAAATGCATGATGGATTTTTAAATGGTCTTGAAAAAATATTATTAACATCGGAGTTTACGTTGCCAAAAAGTTTAGTTCCACGTGTAGTTTTTTTTATAATATGCATTTTCCATGAACTTTATGAAGTCCCCTTGTACAGGATAAGTCTGGAACATCTTGTCATTAAACTGTAAGAAAGTGATCAAAGTTAGGACCAGGTCATAAAGATTTAAGAGCTAATCTGAGAAAACATCCTTCCCAAAGACAGGAAAATTTAAACTTAACTTCATATAGGAAATACAATTGATTGTAACTTATCAAGTATGCTCAAACCTACAAACACATAAAATTACTTAAAAAAAATAGACAATGGGACCAGCAATTAGTGTAATGGCTATGTCACTGGACTCCCAGGTAGTCGATCGTGGTTTGAGTCCCAGACCCGGTGGCATAAACTCACGCTGGGCGTGTGTGTGTGCGTGCCCAAGATCCTGAGAGGAGAATGGAGGAGAAGGGATTGCGGCGTGACCATCCCCCCTGGGGGGTGATTTCTCGCTTTCTGTCTCTCTGTCTCTCTTTCTGTCTGTCTGGCAAGCGCACACGCCCTGTAGCGAAAACCTCTCCAAAAAAAAAGAATAGACAATGAGGGACCAGCAGTTAGCATAATGGCTATGTCGCTGGACTCCCACGTAGTCGACCGTGGTTCGAGTCCCGGACCTGGTGGCTTAAACTCACACCAGGCGTGTGTGTGTGTATGTGCCCAAGATCCCAAGAAGAGAAAGGAGGAGAAGGAGAAGGGACTGTGGCATGGCCATCCCCCCTGGGGGGTGATTTCTCGCTTTCTGTTTCTCTGTTTCTTTCTGGTGAGCGCACATGCCCTATAGGAAAAAAAAAAAAAACCTCTACAAAAAAGAAAAAAAAAAGAATAGACAATGATATATAAATAATTCACTATATGACAATTGATAATTTTTTTTTAAAAAAAGAGAGGATCAAGGCTAAATCTCAATTTTCTTGTATTAACTTTACATTGGATAGCCAAATAATAAAGAAAAATTATTGATTTAGTATATTTTTATTTTTTTAGAAAGAGAGGGTTTTGGTTTGTTTGTTTGTTTGTTTTTTTTGTTTTTGTTTTTTTTTTTTTTTTTTTTTTTTTTTTTTTTGGCTATAGGGCATGTGTGCTTGCCAGAGAGACAGAGGCAGAGAGACAGAAAGCAAGAAATCAACCCCCAAGAAGGATAGCCACACAATCCCTTCTCCTCCATTCTCCTCTTGTGATTTTGGGCATGTACAGAGTAAGTTTTAAGCCACCGTGTCCAGGATTCAAACCATGGTTGACATGGGAGTCCAGAAATGTAACCATTACTCCATTCGCTGGTCCCAGCATACCTTCAGTTTTAATCTCCAGTAGCTCAAATTCTCCAACAGATACACTGTAAAGAAAAAGAAAAAAATAGGCATTAAGAAAAAGCAATCACTGTAAAATGGGCAAGATTAAATTATAGCTTTCCAGATAAACTCATGGGTCATAAAACTACAAGAAAATGCAAAGAGCTCAATCATATGGCAGACAAAAGAAAATGCAAAGAGCACAGCTATGGTGTGCAGGTGGTAGGACATCACTGTGAGCGCTGGGATGTATGGAAAGCCTGGGTTGATATCTGAAAACCTGAATACCAGTACTGAAGTGCACTTCTGTAATCTTAACTAAAAAGCTGGGGCAGTAGGGTAGCAGCACGGTGAAACTGTCAAAATACCTATCTTCCTCCCTCTGACTCTGTCTTTCTCGCTCTCATTAAAACAAACATGAAAAATGCAAAGAACTGATCAGTCTGCAAGTCAAATCCTGGTTACTTCTAGGGGATACAAAGGGTTATGATTGGGGTGGGGGCATGTAGGAGAATTTCTGAGATGAGATCAGCCAAGTCCTATCTTTAGCCCATGTGGTGGCTATAAGGGTATTATGATATATGTAACAACTTACACATTTCTGATGAGGCTTCCGGCGTCTGTGTTCTCTGTTGTAATGAAGAGAATACATAAACCTTGGTCCCACTCCTGGAGATTGTGGTTCCACTGAAGGGGCAGAGATAATTTATTAGAAGTTTGTTAAACCTTCACAGGTGACTTTTAATATGTAAATATGTTTTTCCTCTTGTTCTACAATATGTTGAAAAAAAGTGACATTTTTTGTTGTTGTTGTTGGGGGGAGAGGTTTTTGCTGTAGGGCCCTTGTGCTTGCCAGAAAGACAGAGAGAGACAGAGAGACAGAAAGTGAGTAATCACACCCCCAGGGGCAATGGCCACACAGCAATCCCTTCTCCTCCATTCTCTTCTCTGGACCTCGAGCACACATGCACACACACCTGGTGTGAGTTTAAGCCACCGGGTCCAGGACCCAAACCACAGTCTACTACATGGGAGTCTGGTGACATAGCCATTACGCCAATTGCTGGTCCCTGTAATCATATTTTTAAAGACACACTAGCTATTAAAGATGGTATAAAACTTAGAAAATTGATTTGGTGTCCTGGTCTCAATCAATCTGTTTGCTGTCACTATATGTAACTGAGAATTAATTCACCTGTCGGTACTAAAGAAATGACAATTCTGCACCTTACGGGTAAATGTTTTTAATTATATATTTATTATCCCTTAATTTCAGTTACAATAAAACTATGACCCATAACAGTCTACTCTAGCATTGAATGACTTGTTTGTCTTTGCCACTTTCTAAAACTATCTACAACAACAACAACAATAATAATAATAAAAACCTCTCCTAGATGTAGGAGGTCACATCCTAAAATTAAAAGTAACTCTGTGTCCTAACCACAGAGGCCAGCCACACACCTGCTGGCAATGCAGGAGAATCCAAACGTAGAAGAGACAGGCTATTTCATCTTCTTGTCATTATTATAATATATTGCTGATATCAGACAGAGATGAAAAACAGGGGGGGAAATGTTGTAAATTCCTGGATATTTAACTAACTCAAAAAGGTTTTAGTCTTAAATTTTGTTTTCTTTCTCAAAGTCTGATATTTCAGGCTAAAATAGTTTTAACAAGAAAATACTTTTTAAATAAATACACTACCAAATGTTTTAACTGAAACACATTTTTAAAAACTTTCTTGACCATCGCTGAGTATGTCTAATGCCAACAGCCAGAAAGTACTAAGATGACCATTATATTTCAATGCCAGGAGCATCTATGATTTTTTTCTATAGGTCCATTTTTAATTGATGAAAGTTCCTTATTAAATGATATGCCTTATATTCCATGAGTTGTGTAGTTCATATCATAATTCACAGAAGAATCTTATCAGAACATCTATTTTTTTTCCCACATAAACAAATGCATTATTTTGGATAAGGAAAATTTTCAGCTGCTAAAGGTTGTCATTTCCAAATATTCTTTTTAAAATTATTTTATAAAAATCTTAGAATCACACTTAATTTTTCTTTAGTAAGTAGACTGTATCAAGTATCATTTAACTTTTATTGATAACTCAATCATTTAAATAACAACTCTGCCCTAGATAAAAAATACAGGAGGCTTATAAATCTGTTTTTATAAATTAGCTGTCTTTAGTAGAGATGTCTCTATAGCTTTGGATTTCCTGTTTGGATGTTTTCTACATTTACATTAGGTGGGATTCTTATTAAGAATATAGATTCTTTTGTACCATTCTTAACCTTTTACACCAGAACATTTGGACAAAAATGGAAATGTATTTTAATTATTTTTCAAGCATATATTCTTAGAATTTTAGCTTTATTCAACTAAAGCAAATTCATAATAAAATATTTGCAACTGGGAATTTTCACAATACTGTTATAAATTTCTACGCTTGAAAAAAGAAGGAAAAACTACAAGAACACTATATATAGAAAGTGGATTTGTGGCAAGCAATGACCCCT
>NW_006209847.1:488011-514968 GCF_000334495.1 Tupaia belangeri chinensis | reverse complement strand
GCATTCCTGGTGGCTCTGAGAGCAGCCTAGAGAAATCTCACCAGAGAAATAAGAGAGAAGATTCAGACATAAAAATAAGGAACCAAAAGGTTGACAACTCCTTGAGCGGGAAAATGGGAGGTTTCGGAAATAAAAGTTTATCTCCATAGAGGCACGATTTAGTAGAAAAAAATAATAAAACCTCAGATATGTTGAGTGGTTTTATAGAATTTGATCACTAGAATTTTACAGCTTTTGCTTTAATAAAAATTTTAATGTTTTTAAGATTTCTCGGATATCTTTTGTTTTTGTTCTGTTCAATGAAAATAAATCCAAAATGAAATGTTATAATACTGTCCTCTTAAACATGCCACATTCTGTGATTACATGATTTCTTCGACATTGTAATAGTGATCTTTATTAATAATGTCAGATACACCATCACCCAAATTGCATTTCCTAAATCTAAAGTTATATTAGAAGTTTTACTTCATAGAACTCATTAGTTGATCACATAATCTGAAAATAAGATCAGTGCTATCATTTTTTGTTTCTTTGTTTTGTTTTGTTTTGGAGAAAGTCTTTGCTATAGGGCATATGCGCTCATCAGAAAGACAGAGAGACAGACAGAAATAGAGAAATCACGCCCCGGGGGGATGGCCAAGCCAAAATCCTTTCTCCTCCATTTTCCTCTCAGGATCTTGGGCACTCACTCAAGCGCACCCGGCGTGAGTTTAAGCCACTGGGTCCAGGACTACATGGGAGTCTAGCGACATAGCCATTATGCCAACTGCTGGGCCCCAGTGTTATCATTTTTAATCAAGTATCTAGTAACAGGTTATTTTTATTTCTGTCTTGAAGCTATTTATCTAATTGCTCTGAAAATTATAATTAGCCAATGGAGCTAATCTAAAACTCTGATAGGACTCAAAAGTTGAAACTATTGAGAAAAATTAGATTCATAAATTAGTTATTTTTTATTTGTTTGGATATACTTGATTGTCATGTTTATTTATTGGAAACATCCCAAAATACAACCAGAGTTTGTTTATCTTTATTAGTTCAAATTAAATAGTCATCCAACATAAGCCTATTAATAAGGGTCTAGAGAAAAGCTATAGCGTATCTAACCCTAATGAAAAAATCTGGTTGGAGTAAAAGGCAAAATGAATTCTATATATTCATTCTCTTGTTTTCAAAAAGAAATATGTTTCCTTCTGTATACTTATCCACCATTATAAGAATAATGTTCTAAACATCTGTGAAAATCATCTAAGTCCCTACATTTCCTTACAACCATTTAAAAGAAAATAAAATATTTTATCTTTATGCAAATAATTTTGTGTAAAATTGTGTGACTTAAGTCATTGTAATCTATCAATACATCTACTTATTAATGATAATTTTATAAAATCTAATATTCTTGTAGTATATTATTTACTGTAAGACTTTTTACAGTTAAAATATATAAATCAAAATTATAGTTACATTTAAAATATTTCAAACAAATTCAAAGTACAGATTCTCTAAAGGATAATTTGATCTAAAAATGAAAATAATCCAGTATCTGAAGAAAAAGAACCCATCCTCACTGCAGCATACTAATTTTTAAAAATCTGACTTTAAAGATGTTCTGTAATCATAAGGGTCCCGTTAAATATATGCCAGGTGTTCAGAGATTTGGCTATTTAAGATTTAAAGTGTAATACATACCTGAGCCAAATAAGCCATGGGACATGACTCACTCCCTGACCATATGAGAGTGTCCCCCATGACCAAATTTGCCTTCTGGAGAAAAATTTACCCTCTACTGAACCTTTTTGACTATTCAAGCTTTGGATAAAACTACTCTTTTTAAATTTAAAGTCCTAAACAGATTGAGCTGCAATTCATAAAACCCTCTTGAAACCTACTGATGAAACGTTATGCTTAACTCCTGACAATTAAAAGTTGTTGCTGCTGATTGTAAGTTGGTCAGCTAATTCCTTTTCATGTATCTTTATTGAAGTTATGTCCCTACCAATTTCATACAGTCTTCCCCATTGCCAAGATTTAAAATGGATCCAGCTGACTCCAATGCAACATAGCACTCGCAACACCAAGGCCTGTTCTTTCTCTCCAGATTGTATCTTTCTTATGTCCCACTACTCCTAGATCGTATCTTTCAGGGCCCAAAGAGACAGTTGCTGATATGGCCACTTGGAGAGCAGTTCTTTACCCTCAATGGATTTAGCATGCTATCTCACTTATTAAAATGTACACTATTGGGACCAGCAGTTGGCGTAATGGCTATGTTGCTGGACAGTTTGAGTCTTAGAGCCGGTGGCTTAAACACACCAGACATGTGTGCATGTGTGCCCAGGATCCCAAGAGGAGACTGGAGGAGAAGGAATTGTGGTGTGGCCAACACCCCTGGGAAGTGATTTCTTGTATTCTGTTTCTCTGTCTCTCTCTATCTTTCTGGCGAGCACACTCATCCTGTAGCAAAAGCCTCTTCAAAAAAATAATAATAAAAAAGAATCTAATGTACACTATTTTAAGACATCCAAATACACCTTCAGGCAATCAGTTCTCTTTCTGCTTGCCCAGCTGCAGCTGTTTTCAATCTATGGAAGATAGTTAATAACTTCAACTCTTTTCTTTGTTAGTTTATTTTATTTGCTTGTATTTTAGTTTTGCTATACAGTGCCTGTACTCACTGGAGAGAGACAGAGGGAAAGTGAAAAATCACCCCTCAGAGGTAAGGCCATGCCTCAATCCCTTCTCTTCTATTCCCCTCTTAAGATGTTTGACATATACGCTCACATGCCTGGAGCAATTTTCAAGCTGCTGGATCTAAGACTCAGTTCATAGGTAGTTGGCCATGTGGTATCCAGCCACCGTCACCTCTGTGCCACATGCTGGGCCCTGCGTCTCTATTCTTAATGAATCTAAGGTAAATCTTGTATGAATTCTTGCATAATGCAATAATAAAAACATTTATCCCATCAAAAAAATAGTAACTTAAAATTAGTTCTCTTTAAAGTGTGTTAAGTAAAGCTAATGAAATATCCAAAATATAATATAAACTCATGTAAACCAACTCTTTTTCTACTTGCCTCTTTCTGATCTTGGGATCTGTCTTTCTGACATTTGACAAATATTCCATGAATTCTAAAAAGTTCATCTTTACCAAATAGACATAAAATGTAATATGACCTTTACAAGGCAATGAATAGCACCACATTTACAAACTTAACTTTAATATTTACCTAGAGAGGAATATTTTATAAGGTATAATTTTCATATTACCTAAGCAGCTCTCTATAGTCATGTAAAATATAAAACAAAAGAAAAAGAATTTTCAAGTATTTAAAATATTAAAAATGTGAAAAAAAAATGAGCTATGAAACTTAATCTACTTAATGGGAACAATCTTCTGACTTATTGTTATATCTTAAAACCTCTCTGCTCTATTATTTCTATTTGAAAATTAAATTACAACTCCAGGAATCCAATAGTGTTTTCTTTCTTTCTCTTTTTTTTTGGAGAGGTTTTTGCTATAGGGCACGTGCGCTCACCAAACAGATAGACAGAAAGAGAGAGAGAGAGAAAGCGAGAAATCACCCCTCGGGGGGATGACCACGCCGCAATCCCTTCTCCATTCTCCTCTCAGGATCTTGAGCACGCACGCACACGTGCCCTGTGTGAGTTTTAAGCCACTGGGTCCGGGATGCAAACCGCAGTCGACTACGTGGGAGTCCAGCGACATAGCCATTAAGCTAACTGCTGGTCCCCCAATAGTGTTTTGAAAAGAAAAACCAACTTAGTGATATAATCCTTCCTAGAATTTATAGTGAACTAAATGTCTTTCCACTTCTGAGTGAAGATATGGGAATGCCACACAGACATGGATGTGGGTGGCATATATTTTAAGTATCATAGAATTTTTTGCAACTACAAACTATTTTCAATTCTGTCATAATCAGAAATCCTAAAGTGATAGAAAAAGAATCTTTTACTTTCACATGATAAATTATTTTAAAACATTAGAAACAAAACGAGATATTGTCTTCCAAGGTTTGATCTAAAGAAATAAAACTGCATTTATTGAAATAGACAAAACTATTTTATATGCTGTATTTCCTACATATTTACCATATAGATAATAGCTCTTATTTCAGAATCTCTAACTAGAAAAAAAGTAACAATAATAATATGCAGAATAAACTGAAGCATAAGGGAAAGAAAGCATTACTCTGAAAGCTGAGAGGAATAATGGAATGTCCAAACCACTTACAACAGAATATAAAATCATATTTTAGAAATCATGTGTTGGCTCAAAAAGAATAAAGAAGGAATAAGTAGACTGCAGGAGATAGTTTCAATAAAGCAAAATCAAAAGGAACATTTTATAAGCAGGCTAAAATAAATACAAAGAGAAAATATGGCTGCCTTTTCTAAGAAAAGAAGACAAAAATACCATAAAATGAATGAAGATAATTATTAAAATGTGTTGGTACTGGTGAAGAGAAGAAACGCTGCTGCAGAACACTGAACCACAGACGTTAAAAAAGAAATAAACCATTTAAGAAACATACAATTATCTGTTCAAGGTAATATGGATGGTAGTATCTTTGAGACTATATAATAAACAGTATATTCAAAAGAGGGAAAAAAGAAAAGAAAAAATACTTGGAAAAAGTCAGAATGATAAATGGAAGAAAAAATGCATAAAGTTGACAAAGAAAAGAACCATTTTAGTTTTGATTTTTTTAAAGAATTATTTTATTTAACTTTATTCATTCATTTATTTCATTTTTTAAATTTGACTAGAGAGGGACAGAGCAAGAGAGAAAGAGGGAGAGGGGAAAGTGAGAGAGCAAGCCTCCAGGTACAGGACTTGAACCATGGTCAGCCATGTGGGAGTCCAGCATCTTTAACCACCACGCCACCTGCCGGCCCCTGAGAAGAACCATTTTATAAACTTCAGTTGTGTCTAGTTTCCAGAAAAAACATAAAAGATGGAATGAATCCATCCTTTCTTTGTCCCTCCATTTTCCCCACACTTCCTTCAGTCCTTTCTTCCTTTCACCTTCTTCATGAAATCTGGCAATCCTAGTTCTACCAAAAAATGAAATCTAAATAAAAGAAGCATTTGTTAAGATATAATTGAAGATAAATGTTTGCTATGTGAACATCAGTTACACAGAATAGAAATGCTTAAAATATTCCAAGGGAAAAAAAGTTATAGAAAAAGACATGATGGCTCTGTCACGTTGGCACAGATGGTAGGACTCCACGGTGTGATTCTGAAGTCACATGAAAAGACCCTGGATTTGGATGTTGGGACAACCTGAACAAGCCAGAGGTACAATCCTGGCTGGCTGAAAGGCTCGGGGCTACCGGGATAGATAGATACGTTGTAAAGCCCTGTCAAGAGTACGTGTCACTTTCTCTCCAAATAAATAAGTAAACAAACAAACTTAACAGAAAAAGAAAAGAAAAAAAAAAAAAGCATGTCCTGGAAATCTGGAAATCTGTAAAATTAGAATAAGGAGGAAGAAGGAAAAGTGAAAAGAGTAGATGGTAGTAGATACGGAGAAACAGAATCCTAGAAGAGCACAGTTCATGGAGTGAAGGGGTGGTCAGAGACTCCGTGTATGTGGAAAGATTTACTATACCTGCCTTTTGACGAAATTCGCAGCCTCTGTCACTCCTACTTTATCTCAATACAGCAATTTAATGTTACTTATTCCTTGCAGAAGATGGCTGAATGACTCATCGGAAAACTAAACTAACAACTTAAGAGAAAAGATGTGCACATAGTAACATTTTTGAGATACACAATTAACTTTTCTTTAGTAAGAGTTAATTTCTGACCCTAGATGTGCACATAGTAACATTTTTGAGACACACGATTAACTTTTCTTTAACTAGTAAGAGTTAATTTTTGACTCTCAAAAGCCCATTAGAGGGACCATCAGTTAGATAAATGGCTATGTCGCTGGACTCCCATGTAGATGACCACAGTTCGCTTCCCAGACCCGATGGCTTAAACTCAGGCCGGGCGTGTGTGCGTGTGTGCCCAAGATCCCAAGAGGAGAATGGAGGAGAGGGGATTGCGGTGTGGCCACCCCCCTGGGAGGTGATTTCTTGCTTTCTGTCTCTCTGTCTCTCTTTCTGTAGAGCGCACACGCCCTATAGCAAAAAAAAACTCTTTAAAAAAAAAGTAAAAAAAAGTCCATTAGAGAGGATAACAATAGGGAAAACTGTGTTTGTAATTAAAAAAATAAAAAAAAAAACACTTATTAGTACTTAGGTTAATAAGAAATATGAGAAACCTATCTGGAGAAAACTTTACTACATGCATGAAACACACAAAAATGGACTTTAAAAAATTAAATACATCTCCTGTTTTCAATTAGAATGACTAAATATCACAAACACCCTACACCCCATCCCTCTCTAAGTTAGTTTATAAACATTATGCAATAATAATTAAATTACCAATGAGTGTTTTATGAAGCAAGACATATTAATGCTAAAGTTCATAGGGCAAAATAAATGCAAATGCCAGGAAAATACTCAGGAAAACTAAGAGGGGGATTAATTTTTTCAGACATTAAAACATAGCAGAAAGCCTCTGTAATTAAAATGGGGGTGATACTGACATACGAGTCTATAAACAAACCAGTGGAATAAAACAGAAAAGTCCTAAAATAGACCCATCCAAGTAATAGAAATTTTTATATAGTACAGTTGATTTTTCACATCACTGGTAGAAACCCGGATATTTTAATAAAATACTGGATTTAATTTACTACTGGACAATTTAGTAGCCTTTAAAAAAAAATTGAATCTATACCTTAGTCTAAACTTGAAAATAGACTTCAAGTGAATCAGAAAACTGAAACAATATTTGAAAAACAAATTATATTTAAAGGAAATTTATTTAAATCTATTTAACCTCAGTTTGGGGAAAGGCTTTGTACCAGTAACTCAAAATTCAGAGAGAAGGGCAGAGATAAGAAAAAAATAAATTTAGTTTCAAAAAATTTTTTAAAAATAAAGACTTAACGGCAAGAGCACCATGAATGAAACTGTCAGACAATTGACAAATTGGGAGAAAATATTTGCAGCAGATATTATAGATAAAAAGCTATCACTAATGCATAAAGAACAAATAAGGAAATGGGACAAAGACCAAGAAGTCAGTAACAGAAGGTGACTCTATGTAAAAATATAGGTATTGGTTATTTAAATTAAGAAAGGAAATATGTTCAATCACATTCATAATTAAAACAAAACTGCACTAAATCTGATTCTCAGTTTAAAAGTTGGCAAAACAAGTAAATAAAAGCCTGCCAACACAACCTGTTGTTGAGATTTTTTAGGATAAATAAGAACTCCTATATATCACTGTTGGGAACGCAAACTGGTGTACATCTTTTGGAGAATAAGTCATCGCAGTCTAACAGAACTATATACACACTTAGCATATCTGTTTAATACAGCACTCCCATGACTAGCAACTTATCCAACAATACGTCTCCACGAGTGTATGAACTGCAGTACTGCATGCAGTTATAACACATTAGACACAACCACAACTATGTCCATACAGGAGAAGGGTTGAATGAAATATAGTAACTAGACATAACAAAGAATGATACTGCCACAGAAAAGAAGAAGGAAAGAAGGAAGGAAGACAAGCAGGAAGGAACGAAGAAAGGATTGAAGGAAAGAAAGGAGGGAGGGTGATACAGAAGGAGGAAGAGGTGTTTTATAAACTGATAGAGGGTATTTCCAGGTTCTATTGTTTTGTGAAGAAGCAAAGGGCAAAAGTGTTTAATGTTAAAAAAAAAATGGGGGGAATAATAAAATATCCATGCATTTGTTCATTTGTGCAAATAGAAACACAGGAGAGACAAGCCAAAAACTGATAAAACTGGTATACCTGTAGGGTTGCATGGAAACTGGGAGAAGAAAATGAGAGAATTAAACAGATGGAATGTTTGTGGAAGTAATGGCACTTCTCTGAGTATACCTTTTTGTTTATTTCTGACTCTTGCAGTAATGTTAATGCTTTAAACATTCAGAAAATAAACAATAGAATCAATAGGGATGGGATATGAGGCCAAAGTGGAATAAAAACAGGAGCAAATTACTTAATTATATTGTAAATGAATAATCTAGCTCACTGAAGGGGCAGGAAAAGATCAAAATAAATAACCTTGGAAAAATTGTTTTGATAACACTCTCTCAGACTAAACATGAAAAAAAGAACTGCATACAAATATTGTACCCTAGTGGGTAGGTTGATTACAGAGATGTGGGTTAATGATTCTAAAGCTACTTTATGCATATTCTGATCTTGAACAAATATATAAATATGTAGTGCATAGTGAGAGCAAGGTTTCTCACTATTGTAGAAAAGAGTCATAAATAATGAAATGGAAAAGCATGGATTGTAATGTCTGATATTAGATATGTATGGAAAGTATTGGGATAAAATCATTACTTTATAATTACTTGCATATTATCACACATACATTAATTTTATGTTGTACCCTCTTTTTCCCCCAAAAGACTGAGTAACCCAAGCAAGATAGAATATCTACATGTAGAAATCCAACATAGGTGTGAGGCTAAGGAAACTACCAACATAAAGGTAAAACAGAAGGGTGATAACCATGCATGAAGCTTCATGATCAGTCCAGATAAGAAAAGAAGAAGGTAGGGCTTCAGGAAGGCTGTCTCTAAGATAAAAAATGGACATGTGGGATTATCTAATACATTTGTTTGTACTTTACCTCTCTGGTAGAATAAGTATAGACAAGTTATTACTAAATAGATGAAAGAAGCATATGAAAGGAGGTTATTATTAATTCTATTAAAAAAGAAATACTCAGGAAAGGACGATTAATGCTTGACATCATGTTTCCTAATAGCAATATTGGATACAAGATAAACATGGACCATAATTTATTTTAAATAAAAGGGAAAATATTTTTCATTTCAACTTTATGCAGAACAATTTATTGTTTAAAAGGAAAGGAAGAGAAAAATATTTCCATGAGTTCATGCCTTTAGAGGATTGGTCCCTGAATAACCCACACCCTTGTGTGCCCTTGATCTGGGGCTGGCTAAGGACTGAGAATGGATGGCACCACCAGAACTCTGCTGGAGTCTCTCTCTCTCTCTCTCTCTCTCTCCTTTCTCTCACTTTCTTTCTCTTGGAAAAAAAAAGGATGAATTTTAAAAATGTATACATTTTGTCTAAGATATTTAATTTATTAGTTCAAAATTGTTCACAGCACCTCTTCTATATTTTTAAATTTCTTCTACCTGAAATTCTGTCTTACTTTTTAATGAGTGTTTAATTATGCTTTGCCTTTTTTGTCCTCTTGGTTAATAGTCTCACAATTGTGTTTCTATCATTACTCTTTAAATAAAGAGTTTTTAAACTACTTATGCTGTCTACTCTATATTTCCATGTTGCTCAGTCATATTTTTATAATTTCTACACTTCTGCTTTCTTGAGATTACTCTACTACTTCTTCCTCATAATGCTTGAGTTACATACTTAGCATGTTGATTTTTAATTTTTCTTGTCTTTCTTTTAAAAACTCTTCTTCATGATTACAAATTTTAAAGAGTAAGATGGGAACAAGGAAAATTAAGCACTTTCTCAATCTTGTGCTTAACCGTTTTTACATTTTATTACAGAGGATTTATACCAATAACTAATTTGGGACCTAAGTCCACAAACCCTGCACCAGGCCATATTATATAACCAATCATGGGAGTGACTATCTCATCCTATACACACCCACACTGAAGGGGTGGAGGTTATACAGGTTACATAGGGCATGTACTATAGGGGCAAGAATCTTGGGGCCATCTTAGATTTCTGCCTAGTCAAGTTAGAGTGGAATTTAAAGGAACTATTTGTACATGCTATTTGCTTTGGGGTCTAAAAAGTAAAATAAACACAAAGCTGGGAAAAGAATATTCTTACACTAAATCTGATCACAACATTTGGGAACTCACAGTGTTCTCAGGGCTCAAGTTAGCCACAGCAGGAGAAATAGTCTAGGAGGAGGGCCACATCTTTGGCACAGCGTGGGGGAGCGCAGCCGCAGGGCCATCATGAAATCTTTCAGAGTAGGCCAACGGTGAAGAACTCAAGTGGACCTGGTTTCAAGTACTTGTATAATACTGTGTAGGCAGTCTAAGGATTTACAAGAGATTTTGTTGGGGGTTGAAGGAGAAGTCATCTGAGATTTGGAAGTTGTAGCACTCTGACATTAACATGGATTTTATTTCTTTACATATAAGTAAGTTACCTATAATGGCTCCAGCTTTAGGCACTAAATTACAGAGTATGTTCCCATGATTTTTATGGCTTTAATGATATCTGCTCTAATTAGCCTCCAAAACAAAAACATATATGATAGCAACAAAATAGCAAAGGCTGAGAAATAATAAAATGCTGAAGTTTTATTCTCCTCTGTGGTGGAAATCTTGCACTCAAAACTACTTCTCCCAGATACTGACATCAGTGGAATTTTGTGACATTCTCTGTATTCTAAGTATAAGAAAATAACTTAGGGCACAAGAACACAATAAAAGTGTCGCTGACTTACTAAGAGTCATTTAGTAAATACAGCCCTGGCAGGAACTTTGAATAAAAAGTAATGAATGGTTCCACTTCTGTCTCACCAGATTTTGTTTTAAATTATCTCATGCCCTCTTGCAATTATATGTTATAATTACATTTAGGATTACCTTCACTTCTGAGTTGTTATGTAAGATAATAGAGATAATCACTACTTCCAACTAGCCTCTAAGTAGCAAGAAAAAGTATAAGTCTGTTCTTATACAACAAAACAATTTTATTCTTCCTTTAACCATTCTCCTCCCTTACAAATACGAATACTCCTCCAAAACCATGCTCACTTACAATATCTGAGGTGGGAGTTGCATTGTTAGCAAAATTATGGCATCAAGCATATGAAACAGAGCACTTTTATGAAGAGACTTAAATAGTGAAGCTATCAGCAAAAAGCATATATGACTGTTGTTAATAAAAAGCTGCGAACTATGGACATTGCCTGCTCTCTTGTCATGAGATTTTAAAGCCAAACAATCGCTTGATATAATCCTTTCCCTTACAAATACCATCAGAATCACAGGAGATTCTGACAAGTTGAAATTACTTTAAGAGGGAGAACAGGGTATGGGGTTACTTTGAAATAAGAGTTTGGATTATCTATAGTATGTAAGAATCTTTTTCAAAGTGCTATAAATATGTTACTTAAGCCTCGCTACAACTTTGTCCGGTCTAATAATAAAAGAGGATGAGAAAAAGGAAAGAAAAGCTTCATTCTACATATGATACAGATAAAAGAGAAGGTAAACTACTTTCACAGTACGTAAATAGTATCAAATTGGCATTTAACCAGAATTCCACAACCTAATATTTATTTCTATTACTCAAAACAGAAAGGATAGGTAATCAAAGGGTAACCTAGAGGTATGGAAGGTAACAGAACATACATGAACATGGTCCTTGCAGAATGTATATGTCATTTCTGTTTTTGTTTGTTTTTTTGTTTGTTTGTTTTTGTTTTTCACTTTGAAAAAGATCCTTACATTTTTCTGGCACTAAAATGTATCTTTTAGCCCTTGAACTTCCCGTAAACACAAGTTTTGTTTCATCACAAAGCTGGTGTGCTTGTTCAGATGACAATCAGCTACATTTTAATAACTTAATGATCACCTTCCACCTCCAGCCAACAGGGTGTGATAGGAACCCAATTTAAACTCTCACTATAAATGACGAGAAAAACCAAATGAAAAACTTTTTTTTATGTTGAACAAAAGCAGTAAAGAGCTCTGATCCCTGACAGAAAAGAAATAATCAAAGCCAAAGCTATAATTTCATCAGCCAATTATCTGGAACTAGAAGGGAGAACCTAAATAGGACCTAATGATCTTGCTGAGTTGAGATGAAGGCGGAAGTTCAGAAAGGTTGAGGAGGCTAAAATGTGCAGAACAGAACACTGCCCATTCATCTTCAGTGTGTGACATGAGAATGGAGTCGTTTTTGTTTGTTTCCAAACTGAGATGGGGGGAATATTCTGTGTAATTTATTTTCCACAAGACATGATCATATTCAAATACCTGACATACTCTCCTGGGCATATTCACATATTGATAAAGTAAGAAAAGAGTGAGAAAGTAGTCAAAAAGCACTACCCCTATGGTATTTGTAAAAGTGGTTAGCCATCATGAAATAATTCAATCATAGATCTAGAGAATCAAAATAAGGTATTCTGTGAATAAAGATAAATAAGTATAGCTTATCTCACTTGGATATTAAAATTTATTTTAATACATTTTTTCCAGAATATTTGGAAGATTCTGCAAATAACATTAATAAGCTAAGTATAGAGAATTAAATAAATATTTGAAATATACACATTTAAAATTACAATGTATAGAGCTTATCATTGTTTGAAGTTTATTCGTTTATTTCTTCTGTGAGTGACAGGGACAGAGATAGACAGAATTCGACATGGGTCTCAGTGCTGAGGTCCACCCCAGTCAGTCAGTTCCAGACCACGGGCACGTGGATTAAGCAGGGAAGTCTCTGAAAGCACACTCAGAATGTCCCATGTGGGTCAGCCTTCAGGAGCATTGTATTTTACCACTGTGCCACTGTCCAGCCTCCGATTTTTTGGTTGATGTTCTTTTTGTGTGTTTGTTTGTTTTTAGAGATTTTGTTTTTGCTTTTGTTTTTGTTTTGTTTTGTTTTGTTTTTTGTTATAATGTGTGTGCACTCTCCAGAGAGAAGGAGAAAGACAGGGAGAGAGAGAAAGTGTGAAATCAACCCCATGGAGAATGGCCACACCACAGTCCCTTTTTTCCTCCATTCTCCTTTCAGGGTTTTGGGCACACATGTACACACACCCAGCATTAGTTTCAAGCCTCCAGGTCTGGCACTCAAACTTAGGTTGGTGAAAGTCAAGCACCTTAACCACTATGCCACCCGATGGCCCTCAGCCTCCAATTCTTAAGCCTAACAAATAGTACCATTGCTGCTTTACCTGCTACCCTGTGTTTGATGGCATCGCTTTAGCCAATATAACCACTATTTATTTGCTTAAGGGACCACTCTTACGTAAGTGTAAGGTAGACACTGCTTTGTTTTATTTTTAAATTTAAAAAATGTTTATTGAGCATTTACTTAGTGCAAGGCATTGTTTACTAGAAAAGAATAAAACAAAAGTCCCTGACTTCATAGAACATACATTGTATAGGAAGAGACAAAGAAAACCAAGGTAATGCAGTTAAAATGGAGGAGATTGCAAGAGAAGCATTTTTGATGGGATAATGAGAAACTCAGTTTGGACTTACTAGGTTTGATGTGCTGGTTATTACAGTATAGATTCAACAAAAGGTGTCTAAAATTATTATTTGCTTTCTTATTAATAATTTACTTGGCCAGCCAGAACCCTGATGGTTAAGGCAGATGGATCCTACGCGACGGACTGTGCAGTTTGCTTCCTAGATCCATGGGAATAGAAACGTGCCGTGCATGTGTGTGTGTGCCCAGAATCCTGAAAGGACAAATGGAAGAGAAGGGACTGTGGTACACCCCTCCTCTATGAGGGCTGCGTTTTCACTTTCCTTCTCTTTCTTGCTAGTGAGCATACCTGTCCTCTGGTAAGTCGAAAATAAATAAATAATAAATATGGCTCATTGATAAAATAGAGAAGAGAGAAGTGCCCCAAGAATCACAATGCAGAAGTCTGGCAATACTGTACTCTCATCACATCTATTGATCATAGAACCACATCGGCTATGGTCGTGATAAGATGGGCTACAATTATGTCAAATTTCTGATGATAATTATTGATTTATTCCTTTTTTTTTCATTAGAGAGAGTGTACTAACATGTAAAGTTAGAAGAGTATGAAAGCAGCTTAAAATGGTTCACTTTTAAAAAGACCTAAATTGGTTCCAAACTCCAGTACTTCACCTACTACAAGAAAAATATTCATGTGACTCTTTTAACAACTACTACAGTTTCAAAATTGAATCAATAAAGTGAAATCAAATCAGTGATGCTATGGAATTGTAAGACTTTCAGACATTTTAGTGGGAAACAAAAACCCCTTCTGTTTAAACATCATAGATCCTTTTTTTTCCTAAGACCTATTTATAAATCCATATTAGGTGAAGTCAGAAATCATAGCGGAATGAATCCTAGTTGTTCTCAGAATCATCCTTTAATGTTTTATGAAAGCATATCTTATTCTATAGGTTAATTGTCTCCTCACGGGCTGCCATTGGCCTCATATAGAAGAACTTCTTCACCATGACTTGGCGGATCGTGCCATCATATATCCAGTCTCAGCAGTTTGGGTAATTCAGGCTCACACCAAGAGTACATAAATGAATACCGTGCACAGATACAACATGTGCGTATGTGTATTCCTTTCTCTCTCCTACCTATACATACATATGCACATGGCACACACTCATACACACAGACACGGTTTTAGAATAATGATGATTTTTATTGTTTGATTCTGCTTCATGCCAAAACTCAAATGATTGACTGAAAGAAATAGTGCAAAGGCATCTTAAAAGATGACAGCTCTCAGTACTAATCTACAGAGGTTACTTATTGTGCCTGAGAAGACTTCTGCATTGCAAATGCACCTATTAATTATAATGTTAGTGGAATATTTGTGATCTCTTTAAAATTAACCTTTACATCCTCGGGAGATTTGTATTTCTAAGAGTCACTTGTTGTCTCATAGAGAAACTAATTAGTCACCAAATGATAAGTGCAGAAAGAACACAAATTAGTTCTTTGTTTACCACTACATAGTTTTACCGTATAATTTGTATTGTAATTAAAATGTTTTATATTGCAAACGGAAAAGTATTTAATTCGGGGACAGATAATAGCAACAATTTCAAGTGTTCCAAGAAATATTGTTGACACGTTCATTAGGGTTCTTGTTTAGACACACAATGCAGGAAAAAAATTGCAAAAATAATAGCAAACTATTATTTCAAGAACCTTCTTCTCTTCCATTGTCATTGTTTAACTTTCTAACTCAGGTCCTATACTCATGAAAGTTACTGAATATTTTAAAATACAGAAAACAAGAACATCCAGACATGGAGAATAGTTTCCTATTTATGTACGTGTGCATGCCAAATCATTTTATTCTATAAAGTCTCATAAAACAATTGTTTTCAAATACATAGAGAAAAAAGGCTTACAGAGAAATCCTAATTGTCAGCTAACCATAGAAAGCCACTCTAATACTACTACTAGTCTATATCACACTCAGTAAAGAATTAGAAAGAAGCAAAGAATTGGAATTTCATTTAGTTATTTATATTTTGCATGAATAAAAGTCTTAATTTTCTTTATTAACATAGTACCCTCCCCTTGTGCTATTTAGAGAGCTAATGAACCAAACATTCAGAAATGAAGGTCTTGTGCTAGCTGGTGACATGGTGGTTAAGGCAGCTGGATTCCATATGGCAAAGTACACAGTTCAAGTTCCAGACCAGCAGCTTGAGGGCATATCAAAGATAGCAATTAGAGTAAGTTCTGAATGCTTGAGATTCTATAAATATAGATTTCAAGGGTGGCTTAAAAATCATGCTGCATATATGTGCATACCTACCCAAAATCCTGAGAGGAGAATGAAAGAGGAGGGATTGCGCTGTGGCCATCTCCCCACTGGAGGGGCTGATTTCTCACTTTCTCTCTCTGTTTCCCTCCAGCAAGCATATGCACCCAATAGCAAGTTGATTTTTTTTTTCACTACACTGATGAAAGATTATAAACTGCATCATCTATGTACTCAGATTTTCTCTTTTCACATGCAGAAATTTTTATTTTAATTCCAGAAACTGTCATTGATTCTGCTTTATATTCTCTTCCTAGTCTATTTCTGAATATTTTTGTTTCCTTTTATATAATGGTGCTTTGTGGATGTTATTCTTTTTCTTGTGGATCACTCTTGTCAGGTTTATTTTTAAATCACTTTTAGATTGTTCTATGTACTTTTTCATTTATCTGGAATAAATCCTTCTCCTGACTCTTGATATTGGTGATGAACATTCTAAATGCTAAATTTTCTCCTTAGATATCAAAATATGACTTCACAGCCACATTTGGGGAGTGAGACCATTGGTTACTCCAGTGCTCACCCTTTGTTGTTTAGTGTTTCTGTAGTTTTCTATATGTAGCCCTTCCAGTCATAGAGGACATTCTAGTCATGACTTGGCCTAGATCCTGACACTGTTTGGTTCTTCCCATTCCCTTGGTCAGAGAATTAAAGCAAGCTGTAGCCATACTGGTAGTCATACAGTTTTTATGTGTTTGTTTTCTTTCCTCTGCCCTCACAAATGATTAAATCCCAACCCAGCTTTTGTTTTCCTCCCATGACGTTTGTTATCCTGAACTGGCCTAAGCACTCCTCATAGCAGTTTCCCTTCGGCAGGAGAAGCCCTCTTTGCTTTAGCCCCTGATCACTGGAATTCCTTAGAGGTCAGTATTTCCAGAAACCATGGAATGAGTACACATCAGGTTACTGGCAATTTGTTTGAGATTTAGAGTGTGGATCTTAGAAGTTAACTATCTGATATAAATACTTTCACTTCATTTCCTGTTTTCACTTCTGTATCTCAAATTCTTTGGCATCTTGGATCTGAGACTCCTTTTATTTTCTAAAGAGGGGATGTAAATATTTGAGTTCTATCATTCTGTAAGTAAGGCAAAAGGGGAAAAATAATTCCTCCAAATATTGACTTCTAACTAATCCTCCAAAGTCATTTACCTTGCCCCTGTCCTCCAATTTAAGTAGCAGATTTGGGATGAGAACATGTCTGGAATCTGGTGAGCCTAATGGATTTTCTTACTCTCATCAGTGTAAATACACTTTTTCTCATACTGTTCTTTCCTTCTACCGGCATTTTTTATAGTTTATTTATTTAGGGAGATATCTCCAATAGGGCCTTCACCCTTTGGTTCACCTCCTGCCCCTAGTCAGCCCAGATCACAGGCACACATCCTTGTACATGCCAGAGTGTATAAAGAGACCTCATGGTGCAGACCCAGAACCTTCCCATGAGTGTTCAGCATTGCAGAACATTCTGTTGCTATCTATCATCATGCTTGTCCTATAACGTTTATTTGTATAAAAGCTTATCAAGTTTTTTGTCTGCAGTTCTCCTTCCTATTCTTTGCCTTTATGAATGCCCTACTTTTACATAGTTATATTTTCATGGCCAGTGAGAAAACTAGAAAAGAAACAAATGTAGTCAATCCATATAATCAGTGATCAATGTATTTTCAGTGAGGTATGGCATGTCTATACAATATCAAAAAAATCAGTTCAACTGAGGGCATAACAAAGCCAGCAATTAGACTGAGTTCTGAATACTTGAGATTCTACAAATATGGATTTGAGAGTGACCTCTAAAAAGAGACTATCAATTGATAAGAGAAGAGCAAAATAATGAGTAAATATTTGGAAACTTACCAATTCAAGAAGCTTAAGGTAATTGGGAGCATTTAGCCTGGAGGAAACAAGCTGGCAGTGAGGCATGACTTAGAGCTCAAATACCCTGGCTAGTTCTTCTGGCTTTTAAACAAACTGACAAACAAGCAAAATATAAAATCTCTGCCTCAAAAGAAATGTTAAAGAATCTTCCCAATCCCATTTAATAAATTGTGGAATTTCTTTTACATAGATTAAGAAGATGTAAATAAATACTACAAAATAAATTTTTAAAAATTATTTAATTTTTTTGGTTCATCAGAGAGAGAGACAGAAAGAATGAGAGAGGGAAAGTGAGAAAGTAAGCTACTAGGTCCGCACCACGGTTGGCCATGTGAGAGTTCAGCACCTGAACCACCATGCCACCTGCTCACCCCAAAAAATCATTATATGAAGGAGTAAATTGACCTACTATAGAGGGCTAAATTAAAAGAATAAAAGACAACATTGCATTACATCAAATACAAGATCTCTTCAATTGACATGATAGCCCGTTAGTAGAAACTAATTGTATTAATTTTAAGTCTGCCATAACAAATTAATACAATAGAAACATATTCCCTTAAGCAATAGAAACGTATTCTCTCATAATTCTGGAGGCTAGAAGCTTAAAATCGATAGATCAGCGGGGCCACACTCTTCCAAGAGGCTCTAGAGAAGAATCTGTTCTTTGTCTCCTCCAGCTTCTCTCCACTGTCTCCTGGCTATCTACATTCTTTTCCTTTTTTCCTTGAAGCCAAATCTCTCCAAACTCTTCTTCTATGAGCACATCATCTCCTCCTCTTCTCCACTTCTGTTATTGTGGCTGTCTCAGATTTCTCTTTGCCTCTCTCATAAGGACACTTTTGTTGGATTTAGGGCTTACTTTGATAGTCCAAGATGATTTCCTGATCTCAAGATGCTTAACCTAAGTCTATAAAGTCTCTTGTCCAAATAAGGCAATAGTCACAGCTCCCAAATATTAGAACAGGTACATATCTTTGGGGTGGGGGCACCTTGCAACCCACCATACTTGTGCATGTAAGAGCCATGTCTTCTCATTCATCTCAGTTACCATGAGATTGTGTACAATAAGGCCTGCCTCTAATATATACTTATGAGAGGACTTCAGAAAGTTTGTGCAAATGGAACTTAAGTATGAGTTTATAATGCTGGGAAAAAAAAATGAGCTGGCCTCATGACTTGGTGGTTTAGGTGAACCAGATCTCACATGGCCAACCACAGTTCAAGTTTCAGCCCCTGTAGCTTTAGAATCATGGTGGATATGTGTTTGTACAGGCCTCAAATCCTGACAGAATAGAAAAATGGAAGAGAAGAGATTGCAGGATGATCACACCTCACTGGGAGGTAATTTCTCCCCCATTCTCTCTCTTTCTGTCTCTCTATGATAAGCACACATACCCTTGAAGGGGAAGAGAAATAGAAACTTATGCATAGCTTTTCATAATGCACATTTACTATGAACTTTTTGAAGACCTTTCCACTCCCCTATCCCCACTCACATTATCTAGGTGTTTAAAGGTAACAGTTAAAAATTGGAAACATTACCCAGGATTCCATGCTTAGCTTAACATGATGAAAGAGAATATCACAGATGTGAAGAACCAGAATATAAAGTATTTTAAGTTCCAGCATATAATAACAAAAATGTAAGGCATCTATAAATTTCTACAGCTTCTGTGACTCTCCACCAAAGGAAAAGGCAGATGCTTCAGGATGATACCCAATTGTTACAAAAAATATATTGTAATTGGTAATTAATCCATCTTCATGAAGTCACATAAGATCCAAAATATGTGATATAAGATCATTGTGACTGTTAAATTTGTACTGTATATAGGTTATTAATTTCTTTTTTAAACATAAATGTATCATGAAAGTGAAATTTATGTTCCTACTGATTTTAAAGCTATTCTGATTTCACTGTTTTATTAGTTCCTAAGTGGGTCAATAGAAAAAAAATCAGACTAGGACCAGGAGGTGGAGTGGGAGTTAAGGCAGTGGATCCCACATGGCTAACTGAGCAATCTGAGTCCTGGGCCTGGAAGCTTAAAGAAACGTGTGCATGCATACCCAAAATCCCAAGAAGAGAGTGAAGAGGTCATCTCCCATGGGAGTTGATTTCTTTCTTTTTTTTTTTTTGGAGAGGTTTTTGCTATAGGGTATGTGCGCTCGCCAGACAGACAGAGAAAGACAGAGAGATAGAAAGCGAGAAATGACCCCCAGGAGGGATGCTCACGCTGCAATCCCTTCTCCTCCATTCTCCTCTCGGGATCTTGGGCACGCACGCACAAAAAAAAAAAAAGTAAGAGACCATTACTCCTCTTAATCCAATGACTCAAATTCTCTGGTCAAGTATTTGAGGCATTATCAATCTAATGTCAACATTTCTATGATAAGAAAATAGTTTTGTAGCTAAATCTATTTTATAAGTGAAAACATCATTTATTCCAGGCAAGCTAATAAAGAGAGAAGTAATTTATATTTAACATAAATGCATTAATAAGAAGACAGGTTTGAATCCTGAGCTTATTACTTTATTAATTCTGTGGGTCAAACTGTTACTGCTGCTATAACAAAATACTATTGGGTCAGAGGGAAAGTCCTGACAAATTTTGCATAGAAAAACAGAAAACTGTCATGACTTTCCTGATGACCAAATGAAAACTGAGCAATTTATAAATGATAGAAATTTAATTCTCACAGTTCTGGAAGCTGGAATATCGAAGACCAAAGGACAGAAGATTCAGTGTCTACTAAAGGGTGCCCCTTTGCTTCTGAAATGGAGCCTTGTTGCTGCATTCTCATGGCAAAAGGGCAAACACTGTGTCCTCTGGCCTAAGGACAAGGAAGAGTAGAAGGATCGAATTCTGTCTCAAACCTATTCATGGACAATAATCCCATTCATTAGAGTAGAGATGTGTAAATATTACTTTTGGCCTTCAAAACTTTACATTTAAGATAGAGAAATAGAGGGACCAGCTGTGAGTGTAATGGCTATGTCACTGGACTCCCATGTAGTCGACCGCAGTTCAAGTCCTGGACCCGGTGGCTTGAACTTATGCCAGTTACATGTGCGTGTATGCCCAAGATCCTGAGAGAAGAATGGAAAAGAAGGGATTGCGGCTTGGCCAGCCCCCCTGGGGGGGGGGTGATTTCTCGCTTTCTGTCTCCCTCTCTCTCTGTCTCTCTGGTGAGCGCACGTGTCCTGTAGCAAAAACCTCTCCAAAAAAGAAGGAAAAAAAAAAGATAGAGGAATAGATAATGAAATAATAACTCCATATAGTATTACAAACACTGCCTGCTACATAAAAGAATGTATAATACTAAAGAGAGAAATTATTCATGTTCATGTTTGGCAGTTCTGTGGTAAAATAGATTTACTGAAACTTCTTAAGATAAAGTCTGAGATTGATGAGAATGCCATATGAGGCAGAGTGTCCATAGACCCAGGAGCAGTGTAATTGAAAGCGAAGGGCATCAATAATGGGACAATCACAAGTAAGGAAGGAGACGAGCTTGCAGCTTTGTACACCAGCATGAAGAGTCTGTATTTTCTTTAGTGACAAGAGAAATCATTGATAAATATTCTTTTATTTTTTTTTCTTTTTAAACTGTGGAAATGGAAGATCAAGTGAAGGTAAGGACATCATTTGCAAAGTATCAGGGTACATGAGAGAGAATAAAAGCCTAAACAATATATTTGGGAATGTGGATGCATAATTTGGAAGTCAAATCATTAGCACTTACTGGTTGCCTGTAAGGGAGAAAGGAGAAGCCAAAGATACCTTACATATGCAAGTCTAATGCCTCATAAAGTATTTCTACCATTCAATAATAAAATAGTAGGCAAGCCAAGTGGTGTGGTAGATAAAGCAGCTGGATCCCTCATGGCTGACTGTGCAGTTCAAGTCCTGGACCAAGCTTGGAAAACATGTACATCTGTGCCCAATATCCTGAGAGGAGAATGGAAAAGAAGGGATTAGGGTGTGGACATCCAATGTGGTTGGTGCTTGCTTGCTTTCTCTCTCTCCTTTTGTCTCTCTGGTCGAATTAAAATAAATGAATAAATAAATAAAATTAAATAAATTATTTTAAAAACTTGTGATGATAGTAAATCAGAGATATTTTAGAAAGATGGGGTAAAAGTAAAAAAAAAAAAATCTTTTGGGGAGAAAGCAATGGAATGAGGTGAGCCTATCTCTTAAAAAAAGATAGAGAACAAGAAGAAAGAAAGGAGAAAAAAAGGAAGGAAAGAAAAAAGAAAGAAAGGAAAGAGAAGGAAAACATTGAGATGAGAGTAAGTGTGGGTGTGAGTAATACACACCCACAAATAAAAATGAAAGAGTTGTCACAGGGAATACAAACAAGTATTTCCTAAATATTATTCTCCTCATTTGAATGATCTTTTTTGACCCCTTATTTGAATAAATAGTATTTATTGATATAATAGTGAGTATTAAATAAAATAAACATTAATCGTGATGCTTTTATGGCTTCTAGCTTTATTTATTTGCCAATAGGAAAAGAAAGAATAGAGAGAGACGGTAGGATGAGTGCCAGTACTGTACTGACAATTGAAAATGATAGAAATTCTGTCATAAAATGACAAAGATGTATAGCCAATTTATCGTGAGTATGCTTAATCATGGCTGGGTATATAAACACAAGAAGGCAAGAAAAAGTGAGTCAACTCTGACAGGAGAAAGAAAACAGAGACCACAAAATCAAATGGAGAACTAGTTCAGGAGCAGCAAAGTAGAAGGCAAAGGTTATACAAGAGTTGGCTCCTTAAAGGTAGTTAGATGATGTTATAGTCAACAAATAATTTTCCATTTTTTGTTTCTTATATATTTTGCTTCATTTTTTTTCTCTTGATTCCCTCCCGCTCATTCTATTTTTCACCATCCTCCCACGTTGTCTCTGTTATCTACAGTTGCTTTCCATTTTCCCCCACATTTTATTGATTCATAAAAGATCTAAATTAATCTAAATACTTGATTGAGCCAATACTCAGTGTATTCTGGATGAAAAACTCATTTCGTATGCTGCAATCATATACAGTGAATGAATGTAAAATAAATAAATTTTAAAAAGCAGGTAGTTAGATGAAGCTGAAGAAGTGAAGCTAGAGGTCTTTATGCTGATAACTGAGTAATGGGAAGGTTTAAACACATGAAAAACTCATTTCGTATGCTGCAATCATATACAGTGAATGAATGTAAAATAAATAAATTTTAAAAAGCAGGTAGTTAGATGAAGCTGAAGAAGTGAAGCTAGAGGTCTTTATGTTGATAACTATGAGTAATGGGAAGTTTTAAACACACTTTCATTCTGTTCTGCTCTGAAAACAACATGTCAGATCAAGGCTTGGATCGGAACCAAACAACTGATGCTCGGGAGAAATTCAGAGTTTTTTCTATAAAACCTATGAAATATAATTTTTTAAGTATGCCATAATTACAAGGTTTAGTTTTTTTAAAATAAATATCTGATTAATTCTGTCCTTTTGCATGGTTTTGATTTCCACTTTTTCAATTAGGATCATTTCACTATTTGCTTATTCACCAATTTATTCATCTAACAAGCTGTATGTACTGTGTGCAACATACTATACAAGAAAACCTTTCTAACACATAGAATACAGGTGCTGTTGTCATGGAGTTCATTGTATAGTTGCAGAGGTCAACACAAACTAAATGACCACAGGGATAGGATATATAATATTTCCATAAAAGCTTAAAATAAAAGAAATTGACCTGTTTGGAGAAAATATTTCTCAGCACTTGACCTAAGTTCTGTAAATAAGGAAGAAAGGCATGCATTTGTGTATGGTTGTTGAGGAGGAAGGGTTTGTGATGAGCAGTGATGTGTTCTAAAGGGATATTTTATGCCTACACATGGGAATGTAAAAGAGATACTTGAGGTACTAGTCTCAAGGAACTGAAAACGGTTCAATATTACCAGAGTGTAGGAATAGATAGGCAGGGAGGCCCAGCAGGTTTCGATGGGTCATATTAAAGATTTTCATCTCTTTTTAAAATAGCTATTGAATATGACCCAGCCCACGTAAGCAGGGTTGTCCTAACTAGGTTGCATTTTGAAATCACTCTGGCTGCAGAGTTGAGAAGAGTTTCTATAGAAGCCGGTACAAATTTTAAAACAAAATCATTTTAGTAAGGTATTGCAATACGGTAGATGAAGCTGATTTCATCAAGGGGTAGAAGAAGGATGTGTTATAGATCTATAAAATATTTAGGAAGTTCTACAGACTGACAGGACTTAGTGATGAATAACAAGGGAGTGAAGGTAAAGTTGTAGATGTCTTTTTCTGGGCACAGCGGGATCCACAGGGAACTCGGGAAGAACATTCTATTTCAGACCCAGTGATCGCTAGTCTTTGTCTTTGAAATATCACATTTGGTATTCCCTTGGGGTTTCTTGGTGGAAATGTCAAGTTTTAGCGAATGAATGTAGCCATCTAGAGACCAGTGGATGGCTCTAGGTGAAATCTCTGAGGTTTCTAATAGCTTGGAGATAAAGAGGTAATAAAACTGCCAAGATTGTGGTTAGCAAAATAGCAAGGAATCCAGAACGCTCGGCGTCATGAAAACAAACGGAAGTTTCAGGATTTCCATGAAGTTTTGTGATTTTGGGGGGGGTGGTTAGTTTATTTATTTACTCATTTTTATATTTTTTTTCCCAAAGAAAGAAATGGTCATGAAACTCTACCTTACCTGCTGGATGTCAGATGACTTAAGAAACACAAAACTCCAGAGACTATAGAGATAGAAATCATTCAATCATGTTAGCAAAGTCATTCAGTACACCAATCAAAGTGGAAAACGGTGAGTTGAAGTGAGAGTGAGAAGTGAGGAAGTAAGAAAGAAAGAATTTAAAACTCCGCAGGCAGAGAAGTTTATCTTAAGAAGAGTGTGAGGAGAGAGACTCTTCCTCTTGTAGCTATTGTAAAAGAACTGAAAACACACTTACTTTCCTGAAATAAACAGCTACTATAGTGAATAAAGCATACCATACAGGACAACAATTTTTAGTATCAGTCAGGAGACCGGCCATTGTTGTGACCCAGGGAAACATGAGATGTGCCTTCCATAGCCCTGACAGTCTGCCTACAGGTCCCTACTGAATCATGGCAGGAAGAGATATCAGAAGATATTCTTGAAATAATGGCAAAAAGAAAAGACAGAATTGAGAATTTGGCAAGGAACCGTGGCAAAATTTGTAGGACAAGCTAACAGAGAGAAAGAAGCCACACACACAAAAACAGAGCTCACGAAATCTGCACAGAGCCTTCCCTGACTCTGCTGCTGAATATTAAGCCACAAATGCATAGGTAAAAACTTCACAAGGTTAACTGAAAAAGAATTTATAGGATTTTAAGAAAAGCAATTTCCAGAGCTCATATAGGGCTTGAAGACAGTAAAGTTCTAGACAGTAAAAAAAAGAGAGAACTTTTTTAATACCCAGCAGATTTAGTGGAAACATTAGAGAGGTCATACTTTAGTAGAACTAAATAAACGGTAAAACTGTGGTTCTCAACAAGGGATGATTTTACTTTCCAAGAAGACTTTTGGTAATATTTGCAGATATTTTAGGTTGTCACATTTGGAGGGCAGTGGAAAGGGGTGCTAAAAGCATCTACTGAATAGAGACCAAGGATACTGATAAATATCCTATGACACATGGGCCCCCACAGCAGATAATTATCCGGCTAAAAATATCAAGAGTATTGGGTTAGAAAGTCCACACTAGAGAAAACACTGTATCTCTTACACATGGGCAAAGGGTGTTCTGACTCCAGTCCCAGGCCTCAAGAGCTGCTCATGCTTTGCCTTCTCAAGGGAAGTCTCCCTCCATTGCCAGGAAACAATTGCAGCTGTAGTGACACGAGTGATGTGTCCTTGAGTCTGTCCAGAATGAGCACGGGTCCCAAGTCCCATTTCTTCCGTCAGTGCTCTCTTTCAAATTTCTACCATCCATGGGTCCATAAGATTTCTCAAGGAGTTCTGGCCCTTAAGTTTAGAAGATTATTCAATAACTGCATATTATGTTGAAGCCTTGACAAGTTTATTACTCCTGATGATTGGCATAGTATTTCTTTTGCAATTTTGGGTAAAATTGGGTGACTAACATGATACACACATGCTGATTTGTTGTGACCCTCAGTCTCTAGCCTGGCAAGAGCCTACCACCAACCTTTCAACTTAAGCAGCTTGTATGGGCAGATGGCTCAGCTCCTCCAAGGATCTACCACCAGCTATATCAGCATCTGAGTTGAGGTTAGTGAGTTTGGTAGCAGGTAGCCTTTACTTCTCTCATAACCTCTGGCACCCAAGGAGTCACCCCATCTCCTCCACAGAATTATACATCACTGGAATCTTTCAGGCTACATCTTCTGAGAGTTTTCACACCACTGCTCTGTACACCAATGGGCTCATCTGATTGGTGTCCTCCCTTGCCCCCAATCCACATTGTGATGTTGTGCCTTTCTGGATTGGCCTTAAGTTGTACCAGACAAAAACCTGTCATTTCTTGATCAAATCGTGTTGCTGTTATCACTCTACCCAGAACCCCTTTGTCCAACTTCCCACCACTAACAGCAATATATGAAAGTAAAGAGTACTTTCAGCATTGAAAAAGATTATACTTTAAGAATGAAATAATTTCAGACCCAAGAGATCAAGAGAAGAAATCATTAAAAGACGTGCCACTCCACATTCATGCTATAAAATTATGAATGATAGGGGCCAGACCTCTCTAAGCACGCCAAGTGTGCATGTGTACTCCCACAATTCCTGGCTGAAGCTGGGAGTAGGTGGCAGCCTGAAGAGCCCGTTGATGATGCCTCTCCCTCACTCTCTCATGAAAGAAAGGAATAAATAAATTTAAAATTGTGAATGGTAAAATTTGCCAGAAGGTATGTGTGCTCACAAAGAAATTGAGAGAAAGAGACAGAGAAATGGAGAGAAAGAAGGCAGCTTCCAATGAGGCATGGCCATGCCACAATCTGTTCTGTGCCGGGGTCCAGCCTCGGCGTGGGTGGGTTATCTCGACGAAGGTGGCGACCGTGAACAGAAGACAGAGGCCTCGATGCCTTTTCGTGTACATCCTATGCCGGTCACCCCTCAGAGGTCGCCCTCTGAGGAGTGACAACTGCTAGGAATTATCGTGCCTTTTTATTGAAAATGTGTTACATACAAGTAAATGGGAGAGGGGCTAGTGTTTCAATTAACAGCTCATAAAGTTTTTTAACACTAAAGAACATAGATTCTATTCAGGGTTGGATTAAGGGTGGGTCTAGTGCAATTCAGGGTTTGATTAAGGGTGGGTCTAGTGCAGTTCCTATTCAGGGTTGGATTAAGGGCGGGTCTA
>NW_006209847.1:481593-487699 GCF_000334495.1 Tupaia belangeri chinensis | reverse complement strand
TATACTCAGGATGTATAGGAGAGCTATGCAATTCTTTTATAGTAGTAAATTGGGGAGTCAGAGGGGGGTCTGCTTCCCAGTAAGCCTGCCAGTTTCTGGAGCAAATAGCAAACAGCCTTGCTGACATGTTAAGTGACCCAAGCTTTGTTCCAAGGTCGGGGGTGCACAACAGTGGTCTTGCCATCATGTTGATCCGACCGAAGCGGAGCTCAAAGGTCGGGGGGCTCAGACAGATCCTGGGTCCTCGCCGGGTCGGACTCCTCCAGTTCTGCTCCATTTCTCCATTTGTTTATATTTGGGGCACACTCACACATGTATTCTGTGTGATTTTCAAGCTGCTGGGTCCAGGATTTGGACCAGACACTCAGCCATTTGTGATCTAGCACCAAACCAAAAGCAGTGAATAATACTATCAATGTGCCAAAAGAAAAAAAAATTGCCAACCTAGATTTTATTTATTTGTTTTAACATCACTAGAAGGTACATGTGCTTAAATGCGTGCTTGCAAGAGAGAGAGAGAGAGAGAGAGAGAGAAAATCACATCACAACTTCTCTTCTTCAATTTCTCTATCCTGTCAGGACCCTGGGCTTACATGTATATGCACCTAGTGTGTTTCTCAAGCTGCTGGGGCAGGGATTTGAACCAGCTGACCATATTTTTCAGGTTCCAAGTGCATAGCCTCATCTGCTGCCCTGGGGGGACTGGCCCAGCCAATTTAAAATTTTTATCCATCAATGATATTCTTCAAAAATCAATACTAGGGACCAGCAGTTAGCGTAATGGCTATGTCACTGGACTCCCACATAGTCGACCGCAGTTCGCGTCCCGGACCCGGTAGCTTAAAACTCACACCGGGCGTGTGTGCGTGCGTGCCCAAGATCCTGAGAGGAGACTGGAGGAGAAGGGATTGCGGTGTGGCCATCCCCCCTGGGGGGTGATTTCTCGCTATCTGTCTCTCTGTCTCTCTCTGTCTGTCTGGCGAGCGCATGCGCCCTATAGCAAAAACCTCTCCAAAAAAAAAAAAAATCAATACTAATGATTACTTCATTTTTCTAGAAAAAGAACTGAGTAATTACCTCACCAGCAAAACTGAACTACCCTAGGGACCAGCAGTTAGCGTAATGGCTATGTTGCTGGACTCCCATGTATTTGACCGCAGTTCGAGTCCTGGACCCGGTGACTTAAACTCACGCCGGGCACATGTGCGTGTGTGCCCAAGATCCCAAGAGGAGAATGGAGGAGAAGGGATTGCAGCGTAGCAATCCCCCCTGGGGGGTGATTTCTAGAACATTTAAAAAGTTGTTCAAAAATAAGTGGACTGATAAACACAGACTAATAGCTTAATTGGTAGATTTCAGTTTTCGTGCTTACTTTGAGTCAGTAGAGATCTGACATGACATTACTGCCTTCGTAAATATGATGATTAATGTTTCTTTTGAAGCTCCCTCTCTCTGATGTGCCTTTCAGCTACTTGACAGGTCTTAGCTTAGCGACCATAGCATAAAAACAGCCTAGACTAGATGTCTTTAGTTAAAAAGCAGTTAACATTCTGCAAATGTGCAAATTCATCTATCTTGGAATATTATCTTTTTTAATATATATTTTATTATGTTCTCATACATTCAATTTCTGTATATCATTACACTATGCAAAATGAATTTCCCAGCATAAAGACACTGTATATTAGTCCAGTTAAAGAGAATATCGTACACATTATCTAGACTATTATTTCTATCTATTTATTTATTTTTAGATAGATTTTTGCAGTAGGGCATGTGTGCTCACTAAAGAGACAGAGAGAGACTAAAAGACAGAAAGCAAGAAATCACCCCCTCCCCGCCCCCCCAGGGAAGGATGGCCACACCATAATCCCTTCTCCTCTATTTTCCTCTTGGGATTTTTGGCATGCATGCACACACACTCGGCATGAGTTTAAGCTACTGGGTCCAGGACTCGAACCCCAATTGACTACTGGGTGTTTAGTGATGTAACCATTACAGTATCTGCTGTTCCCTGACTATTATTTCTTTAAAAATTTTTGAACCTGCCCATGCCAGCCAGGATTTGTCCCTGTCAAATCCCAACAGGAGGAAGAACTGGAAGAGGAGGAATTGTGGTGTTCCATGCTTTGTGGGGGTGCTTTCTCACTTTTTCTCTCTTCTCTCCCACTCTTTTTTTTAATGAAGCACATGCATCTTCTGCCAAATTTTTAAATAAAAAAAATTACTAAAGGGCTTAATTTTTGAATTTAGTCTAATTTCAATTTTCTATGCATTACTATGATATTGTCATCATTTGCAACAGTTTTATTTATTTATTTATTTATTTATTTATTTATTTATTTATTTGCCAGAGGGCATGTGCATAGCCAAGGCAAAAAGACGGGGAAAGGAAGAAAGCACCGCAATGGGATGTGGTCATACTGCAATCCCTTCTCCATTTCTGTATTCTTTCAGGAATTTGAGCACGCACACCAGACCCAGTGTGTTTTTCAAGTCACCAAGCCAGAGCACGAACCATGTGGTTGGCCAGGGGGGATCTGGCTCCCTCACCCATTAGGTTACCAGCCTGGACCGTTGTTTGGGTGCTTTTAAATTTTTTCCCCACATTTAACTATCTTAATTTAGTTGGGTAGAACTGAGATTAAAGCAATTGTTTGGTGGAATAAGCAAATGTATGATTTATATCAATTTTAATTTCATTTAAAAATATTTTCAAGGTATCTAGTACATCTGACTTGACCCACTAGAGAGTAAATTAAACCTGCAGATGAAATGAGCAAATTTGAAGTATTTTTAATGTAATTTATTCTCTTATGTTTAACTTTTACTGTAATGTGTAAGCCAATGTATTGACTATGCAAAAATATAAATCCATTTTTTCAACCTGCATTTATTGTCAATAGAATTTTTTACAGAATAATAAATGTATAGTTTTTAAAATTATATCTATAACAAAACTAGACAGTCCATTCCAAGAAGAGAGAAAATACTCTGTTTTACTAGAAAGTCAGGCTGGGAGCTAGCCAAGTGCCATGGTGGTTAACAAGATCCCACATGGCGAACTTCAAGGTTTGAATCCCGGAAACAGTGGGTTGAAAAATACACTGGACATGTGTATGTGTGCTTGCCCAGTATCTCCAGAAGATAATGGATAAAGAGGAAAAAGGGGGCATGGCCCCCCCCCCGCCCCTGAAGAGGGAGTGATTTCTTCCCCCCCCCATCTTTCTCTGGCAAGTGCACATGCCCTACAGCAAAACTTAAAAAAAAAAAAAGCCAGATTGAAGAGAAATCTACTTCCTATATTTTCATTCATTATACTCAAGAACTTTTTTATCTAAAATATGTTTTGTCATATGCACATCACTTAGCTATAAGGAGTAAAATATAATAGCTCATTTCATCCTTTCATACAGTTCTCACAGGAAAATTTTCCTGTCAGCTCAGGTACAAATACCTGCACATGATAAATGCCTCTTAGAATTGAGTCTGTCCACCAAAGGTAGATCGATAATTTATGAAATCCCATGCATATATATTCAGATTGCTCTAAAATTTTTATAGTATCAAGTATTGCTTCAAATGAAGATTTCCTTGAATTTAGAAAGCTTTTGTCTTTATGACTTTATTTTTAAAAAATTGAAAGACTAGTTTCTTATTTTGCTTCCCAGTTAAGTATTCAGGTGGGCATATTGTATTCTTGGTATTATGTAACACATAGGTATTATAGATGGTCTTTCTAACTATGTATGATGAGTGACTAATATTCTATTTAGTATCGTTAATATATTTTTGCATATATCTGACCGAAGGTGATTCGAACACTGGATGGAAACAAAAAAAGAGAAGAGATGATTCAAATAACAGGAAAATAACATACATGCATGTGTACATACATGCATAAGTATGTGCCGCACATATGTACAGAAACACACATGCTCGTGTGTACACACATATAGAAACACACCATGCATACTACAACATGAAATAATCAGGGATCAAAAATTGAGTAAAAATGAGCAACTAAGTCATATCCATACACCATTTCCAAATAAAAGTCACAATGGTAATAAGACAAAGGCCCTGTAATGGATGATCCAAAGCACTTATGAACAATGAGAGTAGACTGCAAAATATTTATATCAATCTTTACAGAACCCTCTCTCACAGTGATAAAAAGATATCCAGCATTGCCATAGACATTTTCATTGATGTATTATTAGCAGCTTCCATCAATCTGCAAGCAACATTGAGATATCAGTGAAATTTGACAGTCCTCTGATTGCACTTTCTAGGGCTGAATCTTTCTGCTCTGATCCTCCTCACTTCAATCTCCAGCCAATTTTATCTCAACATCTTGGTCCATTGCATTTTGTAACTACTTGATATATCTTTACGTTTCCTGCTATTTGTAAGTTAATGCTTCACGTTTTAAGCTTCACAATGGAACAAGCATAAAAATACAAGAACATAAAGCATTTACTAAAAGTTAATCTTTTTCTCTTTCATTTTATTTATCCCAAAGGATAGATTTTTTTTAAAATAAAACATTACTTAAGATAAAGATAACTTTTATCTTCTTTAGTTCAGAAAATGTGTATGTTTGCTAAACGCTTTTATGATTTTTCAAGGTACTTTTGCCACTTATTTTCATAATACCAAGATTTTCCAATAGTTATTGTTTGGAGAGAGAGAGAGAGATTTTGGCTATCGGGTCACATACACTCAGAGGAGAGACAGAAAGACAGAGAGATAAGAAATCACCCCCACACACACACCCAGAGGGATGGCTACATTGCAATCCTTTCTCCTCCATTCTCCTGTTAGGATTTTAGGCACACACCCACAGGTGTCTGGTGTAAGTTTGAAGTTGCCTCCTCTGTGACTCGAATTACAGTTGAATACGTGAGAGTCCAGCGACATAACCATCATGCCATCTGTTGGTCCCATGACTTTCCAATATTTTCTTAATTGCTAGAGGGCATGTATGCTCAAGAGAGAGAGAGAGACAGAGAGAGAGAAAGAGGAAAAAACATCCCCCAGTGGGATGTGGTCATGCTGTAATCACTTCTCCATTTCAGGATTTGGGGCATATGCACACATGTACCAGCCCTGTTTTTCAAGCCACAAAGGTCGATCAGGATTCAAATCACAGTTAACAATATAGGATCTGACTCTTTAAACACTGAGCTTTGGGACAAGCCTGCCATTTTTTTTTTAAATGTGTTAAAGCTACATAGAAGAAACACAAAATTATCTTGAAATTAATTTTTTGTTAAAATTTTATACATATATCTACTACATGTTTATCTAATACTATATTAACCAATAAATGTAACAGGATACTCTTTAATGTACACTAATTTTAACAAGGACCTCTCAAAGAATTTTTCTTAGAAGACACCTGTGCAAAATAGACTAGCAATAACTCAGTGGATCCACCTTCAGGAATCTTTCACAGTAGGAATTTAATATATTTGTGAATATTTACCTGATTTGAATACTAAATTGTATAATTTATTATTATATAGTCCTGAAATCCATTTATATACATTTTAAATTGATCTTGTTGGTTATTTTACAGTAATTATAAGGATAATGACAGCTTGTATTACTGAAAGCTTACTATGTGCTTAGCCTATGTAAGTAGTTTATACATTTTTTTTGCTTTCAACTGTATTTTTTTATTAATTTATTCATTTTCTACATTAATTCACTATACACCATCACAACACACAAATGAATTTTCCATCCAAAATGCACTGTGCATTGGCTCAATCAAGCACCTCAACATACATGTTCTCAGCAAATAATTTTCCAATTCTTATGTCTTGCATACCTTGCCTTTTGTTTTGCCATCCTTGATTCCCCATCCCCCACCCTCTGCTATGTCCCATCCTCCTCCGCCATTGTCCCTGGCATCCATGGTTCCATGCCTCCCCTCCCCCCCCCATTCAATTGTTCTGCCAATGAACTTAATTAGTCTAAATATATCCAATAGCTAGCACAGCTGACACATACCTATACATGAACCCAAGTCTGACTTTAGGCATAAACCCCAGTGAGTAGAATGAACATACTATAAAGTAGTACCCAGCTGTGCCCA
>NW_006209847.1:456411-481548 GCF_000334495.1 Tupaia belangeri chinensis | reverse complement strand
ATACAAACAGGTTCCCCGTTTTTTTTTTTCCTCCTGCAACTTTTTTTTTTTTTATATTACCTAACATTCATTCTCTGAGCATCATCACAACTTACTAAATGTGGTTTCCCATCTAGGATAAACTGCATAGTGGCTTAATCAAGACAATTTTTGAAATTTAATCCTCACAATAGTCCTATGAAGTAAGCAGTACTATTGTACTCATTTTACAGAATGAAAATTCAAGTCCAGAACAAGCTAGGAAGGTTGCCTTATTATATAAAGAATTAATAAGAAATATTTTGGGGCTTAAGGCATAGGTTGAGTCATTTGAAATAAGTTTAGGTAGGTCAATGGTCAGTGGAATATAGGCAAAGAAAAGAGTTTGAATAAAGTTAAGTTCTGGAGAACCAGAGCAAGGTGTTTGGAGAGAATATAAGAAGTCATGCTTAATAGTTTGATTTTGGAATCAGACTAGGGTTGATTCTCTTCTTTTCTACATGACAGTTAAATGACCTTGGGCATTATTTCCTGTGTGTAAAATAAGGATAATACTATTACCTCATAGGATTATTGTGAGGATTGAATGAGATGAATGAGATAATATACGGGATGAATTACTTAAGCAAGAAGTACATGTTCAATAACTCAGTCATCAACCGTGTTGCGTAGGCAAAAGGTTGTCAGTGAAGTTTTTGAATATATATCAGGTTGAGCTGACAGTCAACATAGCTTTCTGATTTAAATAATAAATTCAGAAAAGATATTAATTGGATGCAGAAACAACTATTATGAACTGAACCGCATTAATTTCTCTAAATAATTTTTCTTTTAGGCTCTGGTAATAAAATAAAATATCATAGAAAGGCAAGGCAAAGCATTTATGAAACATCTTCACTTCTTAGACAGTTTCTGCATTCAGAGTTCAGGGTCCCAAATGTAAAGAATCACAGATTTTTATAGGTGAACTTTTATCTGGACCCAGCATTCATTTCATCTGTAACATTCCTGTCAAACAGATATAGAATATATGTTGAACAAACCCTGTTGACTGTTAAAGAAGCTGTTAAAATAGATCATTCTACTTTTTGTCAACTTCAACTATTTAAAAGCAAGTTTCTCATTATAGAGACCTAAAAATCTCATGTTTATCTAAGTCCATAATACTAACCTCTGGATCCATGCCATCTGATCACCCGACTTAGCCTCCCACCCTACGTTTTCTACAAAGTCCCTCAGCCCATTGGATTGTTTGTACATTGAGATCTTGAATCTTCTCACTGTCCTTGTTCTTCTTCTTTTAATGAACTCTCATATGTCATCCTCTCTCAAAGATGGAGCTCAGTATATGACCTTTCTTCTTGAGCAATGTTCACAATCAGGAGTAGCAAAAGGAAGCTAAAGACTTAGGAATATGCAGTGCGGTAACTGAGGTGTGTCCCAAGTCCTAGAAGTGGAGAAGGTTTAATTAAATATACATGGAGATGCTATGTCATGAAGACAGAAGTCTCCATGGGGTAGGATTTGAACTTGAATGATTAGTCATTTCTGAGTTAGAAGAAAATTGCATCAATCTACATATTTAAATGTACAGAGATTTAAGAAAACTACAGCATGCTAGAGGTGAATAGCATTGGAATGGAATAGCATTAATTGAAAGAAATGATCCATTGATGCCTGCAAATATATGAATAGATCTCATAATGATCACACTGAGCGGGACCAACAGTTAGCATAATGGCTATGTTGCTGAACTCCCACATAGTCGATCGTGGTTCAAGTCCCGGACCCTGTGGCTTAAACTCACACCAGGTGCGTGTATGTGCGTGCCCAAGATCCAAAGAGGAAAATGGAGGAGAAGGGATAGCGGGGTGGCCATAACCCCTGGGGGGTGATTTCTTGCTTTCTATCTCTCTGTCTCTCTGGCGAGTGCACACGCCCTATAGCAAAAACCTCTCCAAAAAAAAAGAAAGAAAAAAAAAAAAAAAAGAATCATGCTGAGCTTTAAAGCCTTACCAAAAACAAGGTACTAATTCTATTTAAATAAAATTCTGTAAAATGCAAATTAACCTATAAGTGACAAAAAGCAGATCAGTGATTCCTGGCAACAAAGAAGAGTGAACAGGATGAAAGGATTATAAAATGGCAGAATTAAACCTCAACGATGATGAATATGTTCATTATTATGATCATTTTAAGGTTCATGGATATAAACATATTTCAAAATTACCAAATTGCACACCTTAACTATGTGCAAGTTATTGTGTGTGAATTATAGGTCGGTAAAGGTCTCATGGAAAAGAAAGCATGAGATGATGATTCTTTCAGCCTGTACATAGCTTCCAGCAGTTTACTAGTGATAGATGGCTTCCATCCTTATACCTCCTCTCTGTGTGAGTCATAGAACTTACTAACATATATATGTATATATATGTGTATATGTGTATATATATATATATGTGTGTGTATACACACACACACACACACACACACACACACATATATATTTCTCAGCCATTTTTTAATTCATAAGAGAAGGATCACAACAAAGTGTGGAAAATATCTCATGAGGGCAGGAAACAATCAGTTTGATAGGAGGCATGACTCTTCCAAAGGAGGAAAGTTCTCAAACGGCACTGGGAAATCTAATTATTGTAAATAGCATAGTAACCCCTCTGGATACTTTGGAGAAAAACAAAACATTTTAAATTTCTAAACTCCTGAGAACAGCAGTTAGCATAATGGCTATGTTGCTGGACTCCCAGGTAGTCGATTGCAGTTCAAGTACTGGACCCGGTGACTTAAACTCACACCAGGCATGTGTGCATGCGTGCCCAAGATCCTGAAAGGAGAATGGAAGAGAAGGGATTGAGACACGGCCATCCCCTTTGGGGGGTGATTTCTCACTTTCTATCTCTCTGTCTCTCTCTGTCTTTCTGGTGAGTGGCATGTGCCTTATAGCAAAACCTCTCAAAAAAAAAAAAAAAACTCTAAAGTCCTGACTTTGTGTGTCTGTGTGTGTATGTGTGTGTGTGTTTGGGTGTGTGAATGTTTATTTTCCCTTTCTGTCTTTCTACTTAGAATTAGAGGGTTTTTCTAAAAGAATAATTTTTTTTGTTTGTTTTTTTTTTTTTGGGTTTTTTTTTTTTTTTGGAGAGATTTTCACTGTAGGGCGCGGGCGCTCGCCAGACAGACAGAGAGAGACATAGAGACAGAAAGCGAGAAATCACCCCCCAGGGGGGATGGTCACGCCGCAATCCCCTCTCCTCCATTCTCCTCTCGGGATCTTGGGCACGCACGCACACGCGCCCGGCGTGAGTTTTAAGCCACCGGGTCCGGGACGCGAACCACGGTCGACTACGTGGGAGTCCAGCGACATAGCCATTACGCTAACTGCTGGTTCCCTAAAAGAATAATTTATTTAATTTTATTTATTCATTCATTTATTTTAATTTGGCCAAAGATACACGTAGAGAGAGAAAGGGACAAAGTGAGAAAGCAAGCCATTAGATCCGGGACTTGAACTGTGATCGGTCATGTGGGAGTGCCCAGTGCTCTAACCACCACACCATCCGCTGGTCCCTGGAGCTTCTTTTAAGAAAAGAATTTGAGTCTTTACCATCCATTGCCCAGCATAGTTCCTGGTACATACCTGTGTTCAGTAAGTGCTGGTTGGATGAACAAATGAGTGAACAATGGATGACAACTTGTATGCTACAGAACGAAATTCACGACAGAAGGAACACTAAAATTTATTTATTAAAATATAATTGGGAGCATTTGAATGCTGTAGGCAATGAAGTGCCTACCATGCAAGAAGGGAACAGTGAAATGGCTATTCTGGAACTTTTTTCCCAGAGCACCTTGTAAAATAAATGAAAATAAACTGGTGACTCATAGAACCTTGCTTCTGTGTTCTGTCAAAACAAAAAAAGGCTATCCTGGGACCAGCAGTTAGAGTAATGGCTATGTCGCTGGACTCTCATGTAGTCGATCACGGTTTGAGTCCTGGACCTGGTGGCTTAAACTCACACCGGGCGTGTGTATGTGCAGGCCCAAGATCCCAAGAGGAGAATGGAAAAGAAGGGATTGTGGGGTGGTCATACCCCCTGGGGGGTGATTTCTCACTTTCTATCTCTATGTTTCTCTCTGTCTTTCTGGGAGTGCACATGCCCTATAGCAAAAACCTCTTCAAAAAAAAAAAAGAAAAGAAAAGAAAAAAAGAATCATGCTGAGCTTTAAAGCCTTACCAAAAACACAGTATTTGCAAAAACAAAAACAGCAAACAAACAAACAACAACAACAAAAACTGGTTCTTCAACTAAATGAGTTGCACCCTGTTGTAAACAGTTTCCATTTCTCATGTGAGCTTCAGACAGAATGCATTTTCCAGTTTACCAGCAATTTTGCATCATTTTCTTGTAAACATTGACTTGTTCAAATAATTTCATCTAATAATTATAGAGATTCCTTACCATGCACTATTCACCTGGAATTTGTTGAGCCTGTTCCGATTTATAGCATCTTATGAAGTCCTTGTAAGAATGCTTGGTTTCATGGAGACTCTTTACAGGTTCAAGCAACAAAAGAGAGCATTTTACTTTAAATGTACAATATGCTATAATGGTGTTATTTTTCAAAAAGAGATGTTGAAAATGGGAAATCATATTCCTGAAAAAGATGCATCTTGGGAATTAAAAGAAAATGCTTATCAAGATTTTCCGCAACTGGGACCAGCAACTGGTGTAATGGTTATGTCACTGGACTCCCATGTAGTCAAGTGCATTTCGAGTCCTGGACCCCAGTGGCTTAAACTCATGCCAGGGGCATGTGCATTCTTGCCCAAGATCCCGAGAGGAGAATGGAGGAGAAGAGATTGCGGCATGGCCATCCCCCCGGGAAGGTGATTTCTCATTTTCTGTTTCTCTTTCTCTCTCTGTCTTTCTGGTGAGTGCAAGTGCCCTATTATAGCAAAAACACCTCAAAAAAAAAAAAAATCTGCAGCACTGTGAGTGCTGTGTGATGTCCTAAGATGTCATTGTAAAGAAGGGTGAAATTATAATGCACCTGATAGCAAATGGGAAATAAAACACTGTCAGTGCTGTGGTTCTAGTGGAAGACATGTAGCCTGTTCTTCACTACTATCATGGGAAACAAACTGGGAGCATTTGGAATGTAGAGGTATTATCTACAATTCAGTTTTCCGAAAATCTTAAAAACACTCATTATCCAACCTTAATGTGGGGATTACTACTGATTTCTTGCGGGAAGTCATCGTGAGGATTACTACTGACTGCTTGTTGGAAGTCATCACCTAAGCTGCTCAGACAGTCCCCTGGAGCCCAGAGCAAAGATCTAATAGGGCGAGACAGAACATTTATGAGATATCTTAACTACACTGATAGAGTTAGGATTATAAATTTAAAAACAAAAACGAGAAACCTAAAAGATTATGTATCAATAAAACCAATGTCTGGAATAGTGTCTTAAATAGATCCAGAAATCAAAACTTTAACCCTTCATACACAATAGAATTCATGTGTAAATGAAAATAATAATTTTGGAAGAGAACATCACAGATTATAGCAAGAATTTCTAAGTCTCTTAATACAACGTCTTGAGAATTCATCATTGTTTGAAGAATCCTTGTCAAAGAAGTTGTCTCTAAATTCTCCAAACTCTAAAAGAGAATCTTTAATATGAAGTTGGCAAAATGCTTTCCATTTCTTTGGTTCATGGTGGTCTTCCACTTGGTTTCCTTTCTAAAACTTTAACTGCCTTGTTTATGGACCAAAAAATGCTCAACTAATTTTGGACAATGTTTCAGACTTCAATGTGGCACAATTTATAATCACGATAAATACGTTAACAAATATGGCTGACTTAATCTCAGTAATAAATGAATGCTATAACTACTTAGTGTGTATTGGATGTCTAAGACATATAATGACATTAAGTGATAAGTATATGTTGGTAAAAATACACTTGTCAACAATGTAATTATGAGAGTCCAACCCCCTTTGAAAATTTTAGGGAGAATCTGAAAACTCTTGGTGTTTTGGAGAAAAATCAGATGTATCAGAAGCATTTTTTTCCCAGTCTTTTTCATAAACTTGAGAATCTTTCTGCAAAAATCCTTAGTGATCTTTTTACAGTATGCACATTATCTGATGTACAAGCTTTGGTGCTTGGAACAGTTACTTATAGACTGCTGAGGATTGCAAATCTGCAACAATACTTGAAGACATTCTTGTTTTTGTAACTGGTTGCAGTTCTATTTTTCCTGCTGGATTTAAAACTAGTCTTTCTACTGAGTGCCTGCATATGAATTTTCCTGTTGGAAACAAGTGTAAAAACGGCTTAGCCCTTCCAATCAACAATACCTATGAAGAGTTTCAAGAAAAGATAGATTTCATTATAAGAAACACTCTAAGACTAGAAAAGAAAGGTCTCACTACATCAGACACAAAATTGTTCTTTGAAAAAAGAAATGCTTCGTTATAAGTTGCTATTAATAATTTTCTGTTTTAGAAATCTGTTTCTAATCACTTCTAAATGATTTTGTGATCCTTGGCTCAAGAAAAATTATGATATAAGCATGGAATGGGCAGACCATGGCACAGCGGTAATGCAATGCTTTCCTGAGGCTGACCCACTCAGGAAGGTTTTAGGTTCATATCCAGAGAGCTCCTTGAACATGCCAAACACATGTATGCCTATGATCTGAGCTGATTAAAGTTAGGGGTGGATTGCACTATAAAGACACTGTTGAGGGTCTCTCTCTGTCTCTCTCTCTCTCTCTCTCTCTGTCTCTCTCTTTCTCTGTCTCCTTCTTTCTCACTTATGAAAGAATTAAATAAACTTTTTTTGAGGCCTTTGCCAGAGAGCACGTGCACTCACTGGAAAGAGACGGACAGTGAGAAGGAAAGTGAGAAATCACCCCAGGAGGAATGGCCGTCCTGCAATCCCTTCTCCTCTATTCTTCTCCTGGGAATTTGGGCATGCTCACACTCATGCCTGGCATGAGTTTCAAGCTGGCAGGTTGAGGACTGAAACGATGGTCAGTCATGTGGGAGTCCAATGAGTTTCAAGCTGGCAGGTTGAGGACTGAAATGATGGTCAGTCATGTGGGAGTCCTCAGTCATGTGGGAGTCCATAGGGTTAAATGACTTGTCTGAGGTAATTCTGCAAATAAGTAATGGACCCAGGACCTCTGGTGGAGTTAGGATTTAAAGTCAAGTTTGCTGAATAAAACAACCATGCTCTTCTACTACATCTTCTGGTACTTAGCAGGAACATTCAAATTTACATAGAATTAATTATCACAGTTTGAATTTGAAATAATAATAAAATATGATAAAAATTCTTTTTGTTTTCTATAATCAATCTTAAAGGAATAGAAATGCAGTATTTCTTTAGAAGAACTATTAAAAATGTTAATTTTTGGACCAGCAGATGGCATAATGATTATGTTACTGGACCCACATGTGGTTGACTGCTGTTGAGTCCTAGACCCAATGGCTTAAAACACACACTGGGTACGTGTGCATGCATGCCTCAAATTCTTAGAGAATGGAGAAGAAAGGATTGCAGTGTGGCCATCCCCTCTTGGAGATGACTTCTTGCTTTCTATCTCTCTGGTGATGAGTGTACACACCCTATAGCAAAAATCTCTCTCTCTCTCTCTCTGAAAAAAAAAAAAGGATTTTAGTTCTTTGAGGAAATGCTGGGTATATCTTACCTAAATGAAAAACAGTGATTATGAACTTTAGCTCCATTGTATTGTGTAGGAATAATGGAGAACTTCCATTCTTCAGACACTTAATCAGATGTTTTATTCAACTAATGATGTTATCTGATAAACTGTTGATGTTCCTTACTGAAAATGTCATCTTTCAGAAGATAAAAGAAGTGATGAATGAAACCACAAATGACATATATGTAGAGATAAAAGGAAAGAGAAATAGAAGTGATGTCATTAGAGAAGTGCATTGCCAACTGTCTGGTCAAATGAAGAGAACAGATGTCTCCCTGACACAGATCAATATCTAAGTTAAACATCTAAAACATTCATTGTGCATTGCACTTCAGATGGATTCCACTGAACCGTCCTCAGTAAACCTACCCTTCCAGTTTCCCTGCTTTATCCACAGCATACCTGATTAGTGTTATCAAGGGTAGTTAGGGAAATTAAAAAGAGAGTGATGATTGGTAAGTGTGATATTTACTTTGATTCTTGACATTTGAAATTGAGATGATGAATAGGTTTATAGTAAGAAATGCTAGGTGCCATACACAATGGTACAGCAGGGATGTGCCATGTGGATTTGGCTCTCAGGTAGACCCTACCTGGACATGCCATGTGCATAGACTCATGGTCTTGGCTGGCTGAAATGGATAGGGGGAGGACTAGGGTGTGAGACTCTATTGAAGGTACCCCTTTCTCTTTCTCTTTCTCTCCCTCAGTAAATAAATGAAAAACACAAAAAATAAAAATCTACTGGAAAAATATATAAGCATGGAACACTTAAGAAAGTTGATGATAAAGATTTTGGAGATTATATATATATATATAACCTCATATATATATATGAGAGAGAAGGATGTAAAATCAAAGTTTTGAAATAAAAGAGGTCTCTAGGGAAAACAGCATACAGAGAGAAAAGTGCATCAGGTAGCAATTAAAGCTATTACACAAGGAAGCGGGGAAATATAAACATGTTCAGGGAAAGTAAAGGTTTTTGCTGAATGAAAAACTATTGGGTTTGATGCCAATTAGCACACATTTTCTAAGTTAAGAATTCAAGTATTTGGTAAGACAGTAGCAATGAAATCCCACCTAGTGTTATTTCAAATTTTGAGAAATTACTTGGACACACAGAAACGTTACAATTCATTGAGGATGTTAAAGACTAAAAGCACACATATCCCACTAAAAAGATGCTTCCATGGCCAGTGATACCATCTTAGCTGAATATATATGCTCCTGAAAGGAGCTCTGTGGTCCTTTAGAAAAACTTACTTTCTGGCAGAATTTTGAAAACATTTTTGGTGTTTTAAAAAAACAAAAGTCAATGAGCAAACAAGCAAGTAGGACGAGCAGTAAACTCTCATTTAAAAATCTGTACACTCAACAGAACGCCTTTTCCCAAACTTTCTAAGAGACAGGACATCTTTAATTTGAGCTGGAACAGCCTGTGTTGCATATTTCTTAGGCCGCTGACACAGAGGTCACAGATTTGCTGTGGGACAAGTTAGAGTCACTTACATATTCTCCTAAATTTAGATGTGCCCTAGATTTTGTGCTGAAATGATGAGAGACGTGGCAATAAAGTGAAACTTTGCTGCCTTTATTATTTTCTACTCTCAGAGTGGAAAAAAAAAAAGATAAAATAAATTGTACTTAAAGAAACCACTGAACTCATCAAACTCTGCCTCTTTAAAATGATTAAGTCATTTAATCCCCTAACCGGCCTGAATGGCTTTCTGAGTGGCCTTGTGGCATTTCTTGAATAGCCTTTCTTAGCAGGCAGGTAGAAATATATATAAATGTGAGAATAAATATATATGAACTGCAATGCTGTTCAGTATGTATCTTTGGTATCTTTTTTCAATTCCCCTCAACACCCCCAAGCATTCTGGACAGTATTGCTCCAGTTGGAGGTATAACCTCTTCCCACAAAGCTTACAGGCATGGCTGCAGTGTCACAGGTGGTAGGGTTCTGCTCTGAAAGTCAAGAGGCCATAGTGGAGACAAAAGTTTGGATCCCACTTGCACTTGTGATCCTGCCTGTCTGGCTGGGAGACTGAGGGGAGTTGTGGCATGAGGAGACGCTGTTATGAGGACTTACCCCATTCAATGAAATAAACAGAAAACAAAAAGTACAATTAAAGGGAACCAGCAGGTGACTTAATGGTTATTTGCTGGATTCCCACATAGTTGACCATGGTTCGAGTCTCAGATCCGGTGACTTAAAATTCACACTGAAAGTGTGTGCATGCATGCCCCAAATTCTGAGAGGACAATAGAAGAGAAGGGATTGCACATGGCCATTCCTCCTGGGGGGGGGTGACTTATCACTTTCCGTCTCTCTATTTCTCTCTGTCTCTGTGGCAAGAACATGTGCCCTATAGCAAAAATATCTTTAAAATATGCAATTAAAGAAGCAAGATAGAATTTTGTGAAAACCTTAACAATTAAACATTAAAACAATTCAACCAATAACAGACATCTTGGTAAAAGATCACTCTAAACTAAAATGACTATTTGACTTTTAAGATATTATATAACAATACAGATCTGCTAATCTGGCCTGTCGAAAGCTACTCAAGGTTAAAGAGTTGATTCCCTCCAGTAGGATTTCCCTAGTAACTCTTTTTTCTGTTCCTGTTTCAGGGGCATCTTTGGCTCTCATCTAGTTACTAGATTCTCACTTTCCATAGATAAGCATCTCTGCAATTTGTTTCATAGTAAATCCCAGTGAACATCAAATAATTAACTCCAACTAATCCTTCCCAGCCATATGCCTCAGGTCACACGTTAATCCAATGGGTAATGTGCACTATTAAAAGGCCTTCCATAGTTATTAAAGACTACCATATACCCTACATTAACACATTCTGGGGACATAAGAGAAACACATCCTCTGTCTCCATGGTGTTTTCAGTCCAGAAGGATCAATCTGCATTCTCTGATCCATATAGGCATAATCCAGGTCTACACTGCAGATCAGTGGAGTCTTATAATAGCAAAACAGACTTAGAGAGTAAGAAAGAGATGCAAAGAAGGGAAGACTAATGAGAGTTGAGTATTTCATAATAAAGTATAGTGGCCTAGCTCAGAAAATATCTGAAGATATTTAATAATGACAGCAACAAAAAGAGCAAAGGAAGAGCAGTTAGGTACTGAACAAGAAAGGAAGAGGAGTTGGTTGGCTACGAGGCTTGAAAAGTAGGTGAGCAGGCATGAGCATGATCACAAAGGGCTCTATGAATCCCTTAAAGATTTGGGTCTTTATATGGAGAGCAATGGGGAGCCCAAAAAAGGTTTTAAGTGAGAGAATTAAGCACATGTTAAAAATTCTCTAACATTGGAACCAGCAGTTGGAGTAATGGCTACATCACTGGACTCCCACATAGTCAACCAGGGTTCGAGTCTCAAGCCCGGTGGGTGCATGCCTAAGATCCCTAGAGGAGAATGGAGGAGAAAGGATTGAGGCATAGCCATCCCCCCCCACCCTGGGGGGTGATTTCTTGCTTTCTGTCTCTCTGTCTCTCTGTCTTTCTGGAGAGCACACGCACCTTATAGTAAAAACCTCTCAAAAAAAAAAAAGAAAAAAATTATCTAACATTTTTTAAGTTTTACTTTGGCAGCTATGTGGAAAATGCCTTAGAGCAAGGCAAGAGTGAATGTGGGGCATGAGTTAGGGGCCTGAAATGAGGCTAGTTTAGAACAGTTCATAACTGTAGAAGTGGTCAGAGGAGAATAGAACATGGTGGCTGACTGGATGTGAGCAAAGGTAAATAGCGATAAGTCAAGAATGAACTTTGGGTGATGTAATCAACAACTAAGGAGCTTGCTCCCATCCTCAACTTATTTCCCATACAGCCAAAATAATAATCCTTTTAAATATAGGTACAACATTTTAGTTCCCTGTTAAATTCCCTCCAATTAATTGCCATTCTCCTACAAGACCTCACATGATTTGCATCCTTTGACCTCATTCCCATCTGCAATTATTGCTCCTGTTTCTTGTCCCTCCGTCTTTGTTTATTTTCCTCTGCCCAATGGCCTTATTTTTCTTTGAGTTTGTCAACTAATTACCTGTAAAGATCACCCTCCTAATATCCTCAAGGATTTGTCCATCACCTTATCAGAGAGGCCCTCATTAGCAACCTTGCCTGAAATAACACTCATTCATTTTCTCTAACCTTATCCTGGTTTGTTTCTCTTCTCAGTCTTCATTCAACTTGATTGATTAAATATTTGCTTGTTTATTGTGGATATAAGCTCCTTGAAAATATGCACTTTATTTACGTGCCTGGTGTAACAGCTATGTGTGGAATACAGTATGCACTTAATTCACACCTGTCAAACAACTATAGATTTTGTTCAGCACTTCTATTCACTAGTTTCCTCTTTTCTTATGCCGCTGACCTTTGTAATCCTAGTGGAAAGTTCTTTAACAAATCTCCACTAATTCCACTTTCCAGATTAACTGATACCATCCATTCCCTCTACATGATGGGACATCACAAAGGGCTCTATGAAGTTCCAGATGTCCAGAAAACACAGAACTCTCACAGCTATTAGACTATTTGCTAGCATCTTCATTTTCTTCTTTTACCAGTACATCAATAGCTTTTGTCCCTAGTCTGTTTCTACCAATTGGACTTGTCAATCTCATAATATGAAGTAATTTATTATTATGTAGATCAACATAATACCAGAATAAAAGGAAGACTTTTTTTCTGTGAAAACTAATTTTAATATGGAGAGACTTGAAAAATAGGAGTTTTATTTTAAAACATTGTTATTAGCTGTCATATTTAAAAGATTGACAAAGAATAATGAATATCCAGAATTACTGACTGAGTATGTTTCCTATATATGCTAAAGTCTTATTCTATTTTAAATATGTTCAAGTTGGAAATCCTTTTTTATTAAGATAATTCAGTTTTAATTTATTTTTATCACTTTTTCTTCATGATCCAGCAATGTTAAAATGCAAAGAAAATGGACTTTCTGTATTTCAAGGACTGGCACTAAAAAAAAAAAAAAAAGCTACAATTGAGTTATATGAATATCAAATAGAGATCCAGTTATCAAAATGAAAGCACTCAACATACTAAAATTTCACAATTATTTGTATGGAGTACATAAAAAAGTCAGCTTACTAACCAGTTGTTTTGGTTTTAAAGAGCTATTGCAGAGGTTTGAAGAAAATCGATTTATTACTTAACCTACAGAGAGATTAAAAGCTAAAATCAAGTATTTTTTAAAAAGAAATTTATGCCTTTATTAGAATGATGTTAGGTTTAAATGTACCTATTTTGGTAATCAAATTTTGTTACTTTTTGAGATGTTTTTTTTGAGAGGTTTTCGCTGTAGGGCGCATGCGCTCGCCAGAGAGACAGAGACATAGAGACAGAAAGCGAGAATCACCCCCCAGGGGGGATGGTCACGCCGCAATCCCTTCTCCTCCATTCTTCTCTCAGGATCTTGGGCACGCACGCACACGCGCCCGGCGTGAGATTTAAGCCACCGGGTCTGGGACGCGAACCGCGGTCGTCTACGTGGGAGTCCAGCGACATAGCCATTACACTAACTGCTGGTCCCCTCTTTACTTTTCTTTTAAAGCAAGAAACAGAATGCAAGCAATCAGAAAGCACCGGTTGGACAGTTTAGGTGTTTTCTTTCTTGTATTGTTTTATGATAATTGACAATGCTGAATTCCAATGAGTGAGAAAAAAAGGACTTGGCTCAACGTTAAAAGACTGGAAAAGGAATACTTGTATGTATATTTCAGGTTAAAATAAAATGTCCAGGGTATTTATGCATTTTTAATTCTCAATTTAACTGTTCTTCCCCATCAATCAACTGGCAGAATTTATCAAGTAAATTGCTTTCTCCATAACCTAATCCTAAATTTGTCTCATGGTATGCCCTTCCCACTTTTATTTTAACACAGACGAAAATGAAGTTTCATCTTGTATGTAAGCTAGGATATATTGTCACTGCTTGACTCTACTTTTATATCACAAAAAGAATTCTGGGATAGCCAGTGGTGTGGTAGTTTGGGTGGCTGGATCCCACATGACTAACTAGCAGCTTGAAAAACATGCTTGGCATGTGTGCATGCATACCCCAAATCCCAAAAAGGAAAATAGTAGAGTTAAGATTGCAATGTGACCACCTCCTGTGCGTGCTTTCTCACTTTCCCTCTCTGTTTCTCTCTCTTCTGGAGAGCTCATGTGTCCTCTAGCCTAAAAGAAAAAAAAAAATTTTCTAAAATTGATGATGGATTAAGAGGAAAACCATGATTAGCCAGCTGTGGTGGGTATAGAAAGAGAAATGCCATCTCAATGCTACATTTTTTCTGGCCTTAACCTGAACACTATATGCTTTCCCTGGAAGCCTGGTATCAAGTTGCTCTGCAGCAGCAATACAGAAGGTTCACTGCCCTGTCTGCAACTTATTGTATTCATCCAATTTCATGTCATGCCTACTTTTCAAGTGTGTTTCCAAACTGACCTTCTATTTCTGGGTGGACTTAAAGGTGACTTTTAAGAAGACATAAATTTGAAGTTGGAGAGAACAAAGAAAGGGGAAAATGACAGGTTAGGAACATTAATAAGAGTCAGGAAATTAAAAAAATAATAATTATGCCTAAATGACCAGTAATCATGCTACAGATGAACCACAAATTTGAATAAAGATTTCATAATTAACTCTAGAAAATAAAATCAAGTTAACATTTTTAGAAGAAGCAAGCTATTCCTAATACCAAAACAATCACTGCAGTTAATATCCCTTCCACCTATCTTGGTTCTTCAGAGTTGAAAGTAATTTCCATAGGAATTCCTTCCTCTGAAATGCCATAGGATTGCTTCTATACCACTCTATGAAGTTATTCACCCATGCCATACTTTATTTTAATTATGGATTTGTAGTTCCGTAAAAAAGGATTAGTTCTTTATAACACAGTCTCCAACCACTGCCCTAACAATGTAACACAAATCAGGCAGCTCAGGACAACAGCAATTTAGAGACCAGAAGTCTAAAACCAGTTATTTCAGGCTTCTCTCCTGGTTTCTGGTAGTTCCTGGTCTTATGGCAGCATACATTCAATCTTTGCATGGCTTTCTCCCTATATGTGAGTTTGTGTTCAGTTTTCCCTCTTTATAAAGACACCAGTCCTATTGGAGTTGGGTGGGCTTCTACTTCAAAGCACCAATAATGTTGGATAAAGGATCCCCCAACTCCAGTATGCCTTCATCTTGATTTAACTATTATATCTGCAAGGACTCAATTTTTAAATAAGATCACTCTGAGGGACTGAGGGTTAAGACTTCAACACAAGAACTTTGGGAAAACTGATTCAACCCGTAATACCAACTGCCACAGCACTTCTCATGTAATGGAAACTCCTCAATATCATGTGCAATTGATTAAGAACTAAAAGAACATCAGTGATAAATGAATAAAAATATATTTGTTCGTTAGCTATGGTGGCACAGAGGTAACGCATTGCACCACAATGTTGATGCCACATGGGAAGGTCCCAGGTTTGTGTACTGAGGTCTCTGAAAACATGCATGCTTACAAATCTGGTTTGTTGAGGCTGAGGGTGGATCAAGGCATGAGGATCCTCTTGGGGGAGTGCTTGTGTGTGTGTGTCTGTCTGTCTCGATCTCTCCCTCTCTGTGACTCTTTCATGGAAGAGATAAATATTTTGTCTAAATATATGAATGTTAATAACTTTCCTCCTCCCCACTTTCCATTTCCATTGAATTTTGCCAATTTGGTGGCTTATCTGGAAGGTCAGGTTCCCTTTGCCAACACTAATGAATCTAATAAGCTAACTCTGCTAACACACAAATGAACAAATACAAGTATTTAAGAACTTCACAACGCTGTTTTTATATCTTGGATTTAACTATCTTTCAGTGGAATAAGCACTAGCCATGACTTTTTTGTGCCAACACATATTTTTCTCTCTGTAATATGGTTGTTCTTACCTAAATATTAAAAGAACTGTGATATTGGTCAAAGATTATACTAAAATAAACATATAGATTTAAAACATCTTTCTTCCCAACATTGAAAAGGATACTATCAAACCACTCTTAAGCCATTATTTTCTTAATAAGACTTTTTTTTTCTTTTTTTTTTCTTTTTTTGGAGAGGTTTTTGCTATAGGGCGTGTGCGCTCGCCAGACAGAGAGAGACATAGAGACAGAAAGCGAGAAATCACCCCCCAGGGGGGAGGGTCACGCCACAATCCCTTCTCCTCCATTCTCCTCTCGGGATCTTGGGCACGCACGCACACGCACCCAGCGTGAGTTTTAAGCCACCGGGTCCGGGACGCGAACCGTGGTCGACTATGTGGGAGTCCAGCAACATAGCCGGTATGCTAACTGCTGGTTACCTTAATAAGACATTTTGATCTGCATAAAAATGACAATCTAAATGATCTGCTAAATGACTTGTGTGTCTAGGCAGGCTTAAGCAAATTAAAATGCAGTTCCATGCAATTATTCATTGCATTTAGAGCTCATCTTAAGCCAGTTTAAATATATTAAGTAATTAAACATGTAGTTATATAGGCATTTATTAAGTCATCATGAGTAGGTCATTTTACTATGATTTTAGTATTTTGTTGTGTTTTCATGATTTTCTTCTTTTAGGGACACTGACATTTTAAATACTGAAAACTCTTCTTAAACTGATGTAAGCATTATCACTGCCTATATCTTCTCCTGGAAATAGTGGGAGATTCATTAATAGAGCAGGTTTCTTACAAATGACTCAGTTACCTCAACATGCGGTCTTAATCACTAAAAAACAATTTTATCACTTAATATCAGTGATGGCCCAAACACACAAATACATACAACTTGCATATGTTTTCCTGCCAAATTTATTATTAATAAGTTTTTATATATTCAATCACTATACATCATTTGGCTTGTAAAGAGAATTTATCCAGCATGAAATCCTGCCAAACTTTAAAATAGTCAAGCAAGAACACAAGGTGGTTTTTTTCCTTCATTTGCTGTGAAGTAAATAATTAGTCTTAAAGAAAATTATGTGGCACAAATTATTTTATCTTTACTTACTTGAATAAATTTTGTGAGTCAAAAGTACTGAGAGCACAGTGATATATAGATTTTTTCAGTTGACTTGGCTATTGTCTTTTACTTAACAATTTAGCTTTTGGTTATTTCAGCCTTTAAAACTGTACCTTCTTTTTTAAGAAACCAGCAATCACACCACGTGCCACCAAAATTTCTTTCTTTCTTTTTATTTCTGTTAACAGCATCACCATTCTCCTAATCAACCCATATTGAATCCTAAACTTTATTCATCAAAATATAAAAAATGTTATGCTTTATTAGAATATGTGGATCTTTTTTTTTTTTTGGAGAGGTTTTTCACTATAGGGCGCGTGCGCTCGCCAGACAGAGAGAGACAGAGAGACAGAAAGCAAGAAATCACCCCCCATGGGGGATGGTCATGCTGCAATCCCTTCTCCTCCATTCTCCTCTCGGGATCTTGGGCACGCACGCACAAGCGCCTGGCGTGAGTTTTAAGCCACCAGGTCCGGGACGTGAACCACAGTCGACTACGTGGGAGTCCAGCGACATAGCCATTACGCTAACTGCTGGTTCCCAGAATATGTGAATCTTCAGGAACTGTTACACACCACTAGAGTCTAAGTACATAAAGCTACTTTAAAAAATAAGTTGGCATTGTCTAGCAAGGTGGAAGATGCATAGACCATATGCAAACAATTCCATTTTAGTCATATACCCCAAAGAAACATGCATATGTATGCGCTCCAGGAAATAAACCAACATGTACACAGACAGGGTAGCAACAGCCCATAATGCCCAGCACAAGTCTTAGTTTTCCAAAAGTAAAGGATATCCAATGAAATAGCGGCGAGACATGAATATTTGAGTATTTAAGCATTACCTAGCGTCGTTGTTAACATTTCTTATATATGAGGGGGTCTTCAAAAAGTTTGTGGAAAATACATAGTATGAAAATGTCTGCATTGATTGATTGCAATATTTTTTTGCACTCAAACATAGTTTAATTCAACTTTTCACACACATTTTCAAAGTGCCTTTCTATATAATTAATTTTGGTAGTAATTCAGTTTTAAATAGAAAATGATAAAGAAGCCCTGTACTCATAAGAATCAATAAAAGGCATAGGAATAAAGAATAATAATGGTGTAAAAAAAAAAACAGAGAAAGTCTACACTTGTGCAAAGAGAATTTGTGAATGAAAATATAATGCCGAGGAATTCATTGAGAACACAGTTCAGATAGCTGCTCTTGATTAAACCCAAACCAAATCTGCAATATGGCTCTTCACTGAGTTTAAAAATTACTCTGTAGTTTTGAAGTTAAATGTAGATTTCAGAACCCCAATTTCTATTTTTTTAACTCCCGCCCTCTGATATTTATTTTAAGACTAACTCTGGTCTGGCTTTGATTCTGCCTTTGGCAGGATGGAAGACTACAGACTTATGGAACAACCTGTCTGCATTCTGACAAGTGCTCAAGTTCCTCGTTGTCATGTGACTGTGTGAAGAAGTAATGTCTCTGTGCTTCAGTTTGGTCATGGGTAAAATGGTGATAACAATAGTACTTCCTTATATTATGCTATGATTAAATGAGGTAACATATATCAAGTGCTTGAAATAGTATCTTAACATAGAACTTCACCCATTAAAAAAAAAATCTTTGTTTCATTGTGAATAGCTTCCAATACTATGTATCCAAATTTACTAATCTTTTCTTCTGCAACATCTAATTGGTAACTGATCCATTCCAGTGCAATTTTTTTATTTCAGACATTATAGTTTTCATCTCTAGGAGTTCATATTTTTAATTGTTTTCTTGTTCTGGGGCCAGCAGTTGGTGTAATGGCTATGTTGCTGGACTCCCGCGTAGTCGACCATGGTTGAAGCCCTGGACTCAATGGCTTAAGCTCACACCGGGTGCATGTGCATGCATGCCCAAGATCCCAAGAGGAGAATGGAGGAGAAGGGATTGTAGCATGGCCATCCACCCAGGGGTGATTTCTTGCTTTCTGTCTCTCTGTCTCTCTCTGTCTTTCTGGCGAGCACATGCACCCTATAGCAAAAACCTCTCCAAAAAATAAAAAATGTTCCTGTTTCTATAATCCTTTGTCTACTTTTTGAACATGTGGAATACACTATAGAACTGTGTTAACATTGGTAACTATCAATAACCTGTGCCATTCTGGAATCTGCTTCAAATTATTACTTTTTCTCCTCATGGGTTCTATTTTCTTGCTTTTTTTATATGCCTGATCATTTTCATTTTGTAGAAGTTTTGTTTTTTGTTTTGTTTTTGCCTTAGGGTATGTGTGCTTGCAGGAGAGAGACAGAGACAGAGACAGTGAGAGAGAAAGTGAGAAATCACCCTCTAGGGGAGATGGCCATGCCACAATCCCCTCTCCTCCATTCTCCTCCTGGGATTTTGGGCATGCATGCACATGTGCCCAGCCTGAGTTTCAAGCCACTCAGTCTGGGATTCAAACTGGGGATGGCTATGTGGGAGTCCAGCAACATAATACCTATGCCATCTATGGGCCCCAATGGTTGGACTTTTTATAAGAAATCCTCAAAAAGTTTAGAGAAAATACATATGATGAAAAAATTATACATGGCTTTAAAAACTTTTTCTGTACCAAAATAAACTTGCATTTTAATTCTATGCTTTTTTCATGAACTTTTCAAAATCCTCTCATACCTTCCTGGTTCTGAATGTTTTGTATTTCTATACGTATTAAGCATTTCTCTAGAACACAGTTTTATTACATAGAAACAGTTTATCCTTTCCAGGCTTGTTTTAAAGAGTTTTCTGCTTGTTTGGTTGGTTGGCTTTGTTTTTGTTTTAGATAAACTGGGGAAGCCTGTGGTCTAGGGTTAATTGTGCTCCATTACTGAGGCAATAGCATTCTGTACACTGTTCGTAATGCACCTTGAACTTCAAAATTTTTAATTCTGACTTGGGGTAACACTAACCATCTTGGGTCCTGTTTGAGCCCCCAGGATAGTTCCCTCTATTCCTTATGGATGAGTCTTTTTCTAGTCTTAGATAATATCCCCCAGGCAGGAGTTGATCAGTGCTCAACTGGGGACTCTAGGAGGCCATTAGAAGGTCTCTGAAGGGAGTATGCTTTGGGCATGCATGCACATGGTGTGTGTGTGTGTGCGTGTGTGTGTGTGTGTGTGTGTGTGTGCTGCTGTGAAAATTCTAAGTGTCTAGGTCTTTGTGGACTTTGGTATAATCTCTTCAGTGCAAGGAGACTGTCTATGTCTGTAACAGCTGTTTCATATATTTCTTTTTCTTTTTTCTTTTTTTTTTTTGAGAGGTTTTTTGCTATAAGGTGTGTGCACTCGCCAGACAGACAGAGAGAGACATAGAGACAGAAAGCGAGAAATCACCCCCCAGGGGGGATGGTCACGTCGCAATTCCTTCTCCTCCATTCTCTTCTCGGGGTCTTGGGCACGCACGCACACGCTCCCGGTGTGAGTTTTAAGACACCGGGTCCGGGGCGCCAACCGCAGTCGACTACGTGGGAGTCCAGTGACATAGCCATTACGCTAACTGCTGGTTCCCAATATATTTCTTTTTCCAGGTTTTTAGTTGTTTCTGATGGAAGAATGAGCCTGGTCACTATTCTCCATGTTGGTGACAGCAAGAGTCAGGTAAGCTACTATTAATAAAGACATTTTCCTCTGAATCTTATTGAGCCCTCTGAATGTCACATGGCACAAATAAGTGAAGATGTGTGTGCTGGTATGTGCAAGGCATCACCGTTGAATGGGACAGCAGCCATCTTGCCAGTGGAGTTTCATTGATCCTTTACCCTTCTAGCTCCAAAAGGCTCTGATTTAACTCGGCCATGCTTCTAGTCTTCTGTCCTCTCAGCCAATTCTTCTACCCCAGTCTACTTCTGTGGAAGAATGAAATAATAGCGATCCTCTTGTAATTTATTATTTTTTTGTATGATGACTTAAATTTTTCTTTGTAGATTTTGTTTCTTAGACTTCACTTAGGCTTTCTATATCTTTTCAAAATAAAGGTAGTTGCCTACCCAAGTAAAACTGTGCCAGATGCTAGAATAATAAAGTAGGACCAGCAGGTAGCATGGTGGTTGAGGTACTGGACTTCCAGGTGGCCCACTGCAGTTCGAGTCCCAGACCTGGTGGCTTGCTTTCTCATTTTTCTTCTCTCTCTCTTTCTGTCTGTCTTTCTCTCTGTCAATGCCTACCCAAGTAAAACTGTGCCAGATGCTAGAATAATAAAGTAGAACCAGCAGGTGGCATGGTGGCTTGCTTTCTCATTTTTCTTCTCTCTCTCTCTCTGTTTGTCTTTCTCTCTGTCTCTATCTGGTGAGTGCATGTGCCTTCTAGCGTAAAAAAGAATAATAAATATGGTGGCTAAATATCCAAGTTCTGTAACTTCGTGTTTGATTTTAACTCTGGTCTATTACACCACTTATACCCTAAATGATATTACTCATAGTATTTCCTGGGGCATGAGTTTTACTAAGTGCGATAGTTAATTTCACATGTTAACTTAGCCAGTATACGGTATCCAAATGTTCCAAATGTTTGGTCAAACACCAGTCTGTGGAAGTGTTTGTTTTAGACATGCTTAGTATTTAAACCAGTAGACTTCCAGTAAATCAGATTACCCTCTGTTATGTGGGTAGATCTTAACAAATCTCTTAGAGGCTTAAGATAAAGTCTGAAATTCCCTCTAGGAAGAAGGAATTCTGCCTCTAGGCTGCCATTGTACTACAGACTAAAACATTTATCTCTTCTCTGGGTCTCTAGCCTACCAGCCTGCCCTGAAGATTTCAGACTTCCCAGCTCCCAAATCTTAGGGTCAATTCCTTCAAATCAGTTCTCTCTCTCCCCCTCTCCCTCTCTTTATCCCTCTCCCTCTCTCCTTCTTTCTCCTTCTCTCTCTCTCTCTCTCTATACACACACACACACACACACACACACACACACGCACACATTTTATTGGTTCTGTTTCTCTGGAGAAACCTAATATGCCATCTGAAAATGAAGATAATCATACTCTGAAGAGTCATTTTTAAAATGGAATAAGATAATGTATTCTAAATGCTTTGTATAATACCTAAACCACAGAAACTATTCAGTAAGTATAAGTCATATATATTATAAGTAATCTTAACAAAAAAATCTTCAAGAAGGTATTTATTAAACCTAAAAATGAAGCTCAGAAAGGTTGACTTGCCTGGAATTTAACAATCAGCTGGTGGCAGAGTATAGCTTTGCCTGTTCTCGAATTCTCAGAAATGCTGTGACTTTCACTAGCCCTCATCTGACTCTACTCTTCAGCCATTACAATCATAAATAAGGTTATTACTTACATAGTATTTTTCAAAATATTATAATAACATAATCATAATATTAAAAATAATATGATTACTTAATGCAATAAAAATGTAAAGTAAATGGGGTTGCCAGAACACTGAGGTCTTAATGAGGAATGTTTCTCTGCAGCCAATTTAGGCTTAAGGTCCAAAGGCTTCTGGAAATCTAGAAATTTTCACAACGACATAGAACATCAAACTCATTACGTTTGAAACATCGTCAATACCAATTTATGATGAAGATATGGAACAACTAGAACATTTACAGACCGCTACTGGGAATGTAATTTTTCTTTTTTTTTTTTGAGAGGTTTTCGCTAGAGGGCACGTGCGCTCGCCAGACAGAGAGATAGAAAGCGAGAAATCACCCCCCATGGAGGATGGCCACGCTGCAACCCCTTCTCCTCCATTCTCCTCTTGGGATCTTGGGCACGCACGCACACGCGACTGGTGTGAGTTTAAGCCACCAGGTCCAGGACTTGAACCGCGGTCGACTATGTGGGAGTCCAGCGACATAGTCATTACGCTAACTGCTGGTCCCAGGAATGTAATTTAATACAGTTCTTCTGCAAAACAGTTTGGCAGTTGTCGATCAAGATAAACACGCATTTACCATGTAAGCCAGCAATTTCGCTCCTAGATATTTACTCTAAAACAACCCAAAAATTAATGTCCACAAAATAAGCTGTATGAAAATATTCATAATGATTGTATGAAAGTTCTCATATGTTCATCAGTGTGTAACAGATACATACTTTGTAATATTCTTAGGTAATGGAAACCTATTCAGCAATAAAAAAGGAACAGTTTTGCACATGCATTGACATGGATGACTTTAAAAATAAATACGTTTAATAAAAGAAGTCAGACACACAAAGTATATGTATGATATGTGTATCAGTGTTCTAGAACAGCCATAACAAAATCAGACTGAGTGACTTAAACAAAAGAAATGCCTTTTCTCATGCATTTCTTGTCCAAGAAGTACAAAAGCAAGATATTGGCAAGTATAATTTTCCCTGAAGCCTTTCTTCTTGTTTTACACAAGGAGCTTCAAAAAAATCCATGGGGAAAATGAAATTAAAGTACAAGTTTATTTCGGTACAAAAAAAAATCTTTGAAATCTACACACAGTTTTTTTTCATAGTATATATTTTCCATGAACTTTTGAAGACTCTCCTCATGGATGGCTATTTTCTTGTGTCCTTATATGGTCCTTGGTGGGCATATGCACCCCTGGCATCTCCCTCACTTATGTCACCGGATATACTGAATTAGGGCTCCATCCTACGATTTCACTTAACCTTAATCATCCCTTTTAAGGCCCTGTCTCCACATACACTGACATTAGTGATTAGAGCTTCAATGTAAGTATCTCCAGGGGAAGAAAGTTCTATATTGTATCATTTCATTTCTGTTTTTCTTCTAAGAATTATTTAATTTAATTTAATTTGTTATTATTATTATTTTATTTTTTTGTTATGTTGTGCTCACCAAAGAGAGGTACACAGAGAAAGAGAGAGAGAAAGTGACAAAGCAAGTCACCAGGTCTGCAACTTGAACCACAGTTGTCCATGTGGGAGTCCAGCACCTTAACTACTGCACCACCTGCTGGTCTGTGTATCATTCCACTTCAATGAGGCTCTGACAGACCAAATAATCTCTAGCAATAGAACTTAGGTCAGTGGTAGCCCATAGAGTGAGAAAGGTGAATACAAAGGAATGTGAGGGAATTTTCTATGTCATAATTTTGGCAATGATTAAGTGGGTAATATCTTTGTCAAAATCCACAAACAATCCACTTAATATGTGTTCATTTTATTAATGTTACTTCTATTTACTTAAAGTTGACTTTATAAAGGAAAAATGCAATTTCTCAAATTTTCTACAGAAACTACTTACATTTAGATCAGATGTATATTTAAACATTTTCACCAAGTACCACTTAAAAATTAGTTTATGTCCTAGGGGTTTTTAAATTTCTGTTTCTCTCTGCTTAAATGAATATTTTCTAAAATCACAACATGATTCTACCACTTCTTTGAGATCCCTATTAAATATTATCTTAGAAAAACACTTTCCATGGCACCCTATCTAACATTGCTTACCTCTCCTTGCTACTCATCACTCTTTATCATTTAAACCTTGCTTGACTTTTTTCTTCATGACACTCATTACCACTTACTATACTACATATCTGTCTAGTTATTGTCTGCCCTCCACAATCCCCATGACTCCACTTCTCAGCAAGGCAGGGACTTTGCTTCATTCACCTCCCTAAGAGCCCTGACAGTCTCTCGAGGGAGGTGCTTAATAAATATTAGTTAACCAATTGTTAGCGAGCAAGAATGAGGTGGCTAAATTAGATACAGTCAGCAAAGTAAGTCTGGTACGGTTGCTGTTGCTACAAGCCTGGTTGGTATTAAAATTACAGGAGAGTAGTGTGTAGTGGTCATCTACCCTTGTTGCACATTTGAAGTACCTGGAGAGCTTTTAAGTACAATGCTGCTAATATCTAAGCCCCACAACCAGGGAATCTAAAATCATTGGTCTGGAGTTGGGTCCAGACATTTATTTTTTAGTTTCCCAGGTTATCTTAATGTGCAGCTAGAGATGAGAACCAGTGATATAGAAGAACAATTCACTCTCCTCTTTGCCTTTTACTGAGGCAACTTTTCAATATCCCCTTAGGCCAAAACTATGGCCATTTTCCAGGCTTTAAAAATAAACACCGTGAGGTCAGCAGGTGGCATGGTGGTTAAGAGGCTGATCTTTCACATGGTCGACTGTGGTTTGAGCCTTCAAAAAGGTGGCTTGAAAATCATGCTGGGCATGTGCAAATGGGTGCCCAAAGCTCAAATAGCAAATAGGAGACTGGAGAAGAAGGATTGTGGCGTGGCCATCCCCCTGAGGGTGATTTCTCTCTCTCTCTCTCTCTCTCTCTCTCTCTCTCTCTCTCTCCTCTCTCTCTTTTGTGA
>NW_006209847.1:440471-456350 GCF_000334495.1 Tupaia belangeri chinensis | reverse complement strand
ACCCCCCCCTGAGCGTGTTTTCTCTCTCTCTCTCTCTCTCTCTCTCTCTCTCTCTCTCTCTCTCTCTCCTCTCTCTCTTTGGTGAGCACACACACCCCATAACAAAGACTACAAATAATAATGATGATGATACTAACAAATAAATAAAACCAACTCTTCCAATCAAAGAGCAGATGGACAAGATTCTAGGCATTTGTATTGGCAGCACATACGTGTGAGTGTGCCTCTATGAGCGTGTGTGCCTGTGAGTCTGTGTGTCTGTGTCTGAGAAAGGAAGAGAGTAAAAGAAAAAGAGAGGCAGAGAGAGAGAATGTAGATGCCCTTCAGTATTTAAATCATACTTTTGGACTTGTTTAGAAAGACATTAGATGATTTCCCAGTTTATTCAAATTTTACAAGATGAGTTTGATTTCTGTTTAAGACCTTATTTTTTAAATCTTGTAAGAAATAGTTTCAGAGCCAATAGCCCCCTTTTTTTCCAGCTAGAACTCTAAGATCAACTGCCAGCTCTGGGGGTGGCATCCAGTCTAGACGACAAGAGGCAGGGTGTGCAAGAATGTTTCTGAGATAACCTCCTGGTCAAGAAGCAATCAAATAGCTTAAAACAAATGTGAATCTGAGTCCGGGCTGAGAATTCAAAACCAAATCTAATGTGCTAAAATAAGATAGTGAAGGAATAGTCAATAAGATCGAGTGCACAGGTTTGAAAGGAAGATGAGAAAGTAAAGTTCGCAAGATCCCCTGAATGTTCAGGCGTAGGCCACGTTGTACCTGCACCTTCATTTGTGTATGGCCCGTTATCATCACATCTCGCTCAGTCCCTTTAAGCAGCTTGAAACTAAAATACGTCAATTAAAGGAGAAAACTAAGCAAAACCAAAAGGCCTACCATCTAATTATTTTGTCTATGTACTGCCACATGTATTTGGGACCAATTTTTTATTTCACTAAGCAGAGCATTTTAGCCTGACCTTACTCTTTTTCTTTCTTTTTCTTTTTTTTTTTTTAATTTTGACTCAACCTACATACTTTGATTAAAAACAAATTCTCACTAAAATGAGCTAAAAATACTAGTCATTTTTATTATGACAAAATAATTTTAAAAGGAAGTAGGCATTTGATTGAAAGTTAGCAATCATTTTCTAATATGGTTACCGAGATTTTTTTTTTAAAAAAACTTCATTTTCAATGTATACCTATTAGAGCATTTTTTTTCACAATAACAATAATAATAGTCTTAGAAATAGGAATATGTCTTCCTAGCAGGAAAAAAAAAAAATCACTTATCAGAGAGATTTGTTGTGTTATTTTTACAGGTATTTTTCTTTACTTCACGTTAGAGCATGTTCACATGTACTAGAGAGAGAAATATCCACAAGAGGGTCTCATCATACTGCCGTTCATTTCTCCAGCCCTCCAGCTCCCCAAGATCTTGGGAACACATACATGTGATAATGTGTTTTTAGGTCTATTCAGGGATCCAAATGGACTGTCAGTCATGTGGTTTCCAGCAGTGTGATTCAGTTTGCTACTGCCTCTGCCACCAGGCTGGGCCTGTGCTCTGGCTTAAAGAAGTGACACACAAATTAAATTAAAAAAAAATATATATAGAATACAAACAAGATTTACCTCAAATATTAGAAGTGGGAAAAAACAGGAAGATATGAAGGGGCAATAGGAAGCAAAAACTTCATTACTGATACAACTCCAATTCGTGACAGTATTCATGACAAATTACTAATAGTTTGGAGATCTACTTTTGAACAAACGATTATTGTGTTATAAGGTATTTCATGATTAATTTTGATAAAAATTAGCTACAAAATGAACTATGTTTAGCAACTTATCTTTCTTCCAACATAAGAGAAAAGGAAACCACCCCCCCCGAAATCCCTTCTTCTCCATTTTCCTCTCAAGATTTTGGGGTCTCATCCACACATATACATAATGTTTTTCAATCTGCCATGTCCAGGATTCAAACCACTCATAGGCCACATGGAATACAGTCACCTTAATCGTGATGACACCTGGCGGGTTTTCAATGCAGTATTAAGGAGTAAATTTAAGAACACTCACTAATAAATGTTTCTCATCCACAAAAGCCACTTCTGTAAAACTGGGTATTATCAAACTAATACACTTTCATTTAATATTAATAAGACTTCTTAAGGGGCCCACAGGTGGCATGGTGTTTAAGGTGCTGAACTCCCACGTGGTTGACCCTGGTTTGAGTCCCAGATCTAGTCGCTTGCTTTCTCACTTTCCCTGTCTCTCTTTTCATGTCCCTCTCTGGTCTCCATTTAAATAATAATAATAGTAAATAAAAATTAATTAAAAATATAAATCCTTACAAACTCAAAAATAAAATTTCTTTTAAAGAAAACATTTTTTCTCATCCAGAATATTTGGAGAAATTATCCTTAGAGTAGTAGAACAATTTAATGATCTTTCAAAAATATTATTGAAGAAGATGTTTAAAGAAAAAAAAGCTATGTTTCTAATTTTTTCTTATAAATTTTAGATGCAAATATTGTTTCTTTGAAATGTTGAATCTCTGAAGAGATAGATGCATTTGAAAAGTTTCTATTGTTACTTAAATCTGAATAGCTAGTGATATGGAAGTATAAATCTTTACCATGAATCTGCCAAAACCAAATGAATGAAATCAGTCTCTGGTTGCAATAGAGTCAACCTTCCTAGTAATCTTTCCATTGAACTCAATTTAAAATATCTCCATCTTACTCATCAAACACATCTGAGCAAATGGACCCACTGATATACCAGTTGTTTCACAAGTGGCTCATTTGACATAAGAGAATTATTTCCTTACTCGCTATTTGAGAGAATAATGGAATCTATAATGGCCCAATGTACTTATTTATAGAGAAATGTGAGCATAAACATGTATATAAATGCACTGTAAAACATATAGATTATTTGTTTGTACTTAATATAACTACTCACTGTTCCTTTACGTTGTTTGGCTCTACATGGTCTGAGAACAAATAGTAGAAAAAAATAGTGAGTACTTGACTATAGAGCGAATAAAACCTGGATATTTATAGAGTATTTCCTTACACAATGTAAAGTGCATTCAAATAGGCTGTAAAAACTATGCATTCATACTGTAAATTGAAGAACCTGAGATCCAGGTTACTACTGATAGTACGAACTCTAAGAGATCAAATGAGCAGAATAAAGGGCAGAGCCCTTCTGCTTAGAGCCCCCAAGAAGCAACACATTTCCAAATAAGAACAACCATCAAAGAGAAACACAGCCCCGTTTCCTGGGAGCTGGCTCAGGGCAGTGCTGACAGCCTTGCACAGTGTGAAGCCAGACCCACTAATGAAGGTCATCTCAGAGAGGTCAGGCAAGTCACATTTTCTTTCAGTGAGTATGCCACTTCTGCAAGCTGCTCACACAATGAAGAAATATTACAGCATAAAACTTCTGAATCTGTCCAGCAATCTTAGCAGACAGGTTCAGAAGGGACTGATACATGATTTTTTGTTTCAGAGAAACGTTTACTACCATCTTGACTGAGAACTATTTTCTAGTAAACATTTCCAAGTAAGTGTCTCTGAGAGTACTGCCACTGGGAATTTTACTTGATGAAGGAAGTAAAGAACTTCTACTTAAAGAACCCGTATAGGTAGACAGTAAACTGGGATTGGAATTTTGAACCCTCTGAGATATTTCCTCTTTCTTTACAAAATCCAAGGTACCATTAGCCATTGCTGCCACTGCCTTTTAAGTGCCAAAAAATGCAGATTTTAGTGAATGCTCAAATCCTAACCAATCACAATTAATTAATTGAACTTCTGTGAAGCAGTATGACCTAAATGACGTGGGAATTATGACATCCCAAAGCAGAGCTAACTGATAGAAAGATTCCACAACCAAGTGAAAACTGTCATTTTACTTACATGATCCTATTTTCAATGTAGAAACACTGAAAGTCATTGTCAAGACCAATCACCTCAAACTTTCTGAAAACCCTGACATCCTCACACTTATTACATGTCCATTTGAATAAGGTGGAAATGCCATCTACACTTGGCTACTTAAGGATTTGTTTATGAATTAACTAATCCTACATGGATGCCTTACTCATATATCTTGGTTATTACATATTCTTAAAAATCTCCCTAGATAAAAACTTTGTTATTAGAACTCTTCTAAAGACTCAAAGACTTTCATATATTTATTGTCATCAAGTCCCCATGCTAGCCTCAGTCACCCAAATAACACAGAGTGCATAAAAAGGGATGGCTATGATTAGAAATAGATAAATCTGGCAAAATGATCCTAATGTTGATAAGGGACATTTTTTTTGTCCCTAGCATATACCTTTCTAGTCCACACTGCTGCTCTCCTTCCCTCTCCATGTATCTTCCCTAGATTTTATTGACAGTATCAAGTGATATTATATACTGCATCATCCAGAAGAAGTTGTCCTCATAAAAACACTGAATATCGTTCATGTATTTAACACAGCTGAGCTGCCAGTTCAGAGGTACATTCTGAAATGAAGGGATATTATCCTTCAGGATATAGACTACGCTTTATGTTAAAGACTAGCATACAGTGCTGTTTTCCCAGTAGGAATAAATGACTGGTCTTGACAGGATTGGTTATTATCCTCAGTGACCCACTAAACAACTCCAGGCTTAACATTCTCACAACTCAAGGCTCTGAGGGGTTGGAAAGCCTAGTTTCCAGAGTTGATGTAATCTTACCAGTAGAAACAATAAGGAGCCCATTGAACCCCAAGTTATGGTAGCCATCAAGATACATTGTACTCCTCCTGTCCCTTAGAAACCATGCAGGAAGAGGAGTCATCTTTTTTAAGTGGGGTGGGGGGTAGCTTATTCTGATTATCAAGAGAAATCCTTTTTATACTATAAAGTCTGGAAGGAATATGAGTAGAACACAAGAAAAACACTTGGGTTTTTCTCAATATCCTCTTCCTCCATTGTAAAAGTGAATGCAACAACTTTGACTGGAGAAAGTATGAAGCCACTGTTAGGAAATCACTGAAACTCCCCTTACTCTTCAAGATAATAAATCAGGAGCAGTAACACATCTCTAAATGGGCTGTGAGGATTACTACAATCATCAAAAACTTAAAAGATTCAGGGGTGGCAATGCCCATCATAACCTCAATCAGCAAATTTGCTGAGTCCCACAAAAACTAAATGGATAATGACAGGTGATGTTGAGTTCCTTAAATTTTACCAGGCAGTAGCCCTAACCATAGCTACTCTGCCAGATGAGCCATCCTCACCAGAGCAGAACAACAGAGCATGTGATACTAAATATGCAGCTATTGGCTTGATGATGCATTCTTCTGGGTCTTTCTTTATCAATAAGAAGGATCAAAAACAGTTCTTTTACTACATCGGAAGACACATTCACTGTATTGCTCCATCACCACATTTATTTTTTTATCTTTTCACCATATGCCCCTAAATTGTCTTCCTATTTCACAAAATAGCACACAATTCCCCAAATGAATGACATTATACTAACAGAATCCAGTGAGCAGATAGGAAATTGCTCTAGATGTTGTACTAAGATATGTGCATGCCAGTAGGTAAAAGACAAATCTCAATATATCCAGGTGATATATATACATTACATTTATGGTATACATGACCCTGTTGGTGAAATATTCAGGACTTCAATAATCTGGAGCATATAAAATTATTCCCTGCAAAGAACAAAATGTTTCAACTTGTAAAAATTGCCACCAAGATAAAGGCATGTGGCAGGTCTCCTTGAATTTGAGAGGTAGTATATACCACACTTTGAAATAGTGCTTCATACCATTTTTCAGGTGACCCAGAAGGCTGCCAGTTTTGAATATGGCCCAAAGGGGGTGGGGAAGAAAGAAAGACAAAAGTTTTTCAGCAGGTTTGGTCTGTGCTGCCTGCTGTCCTGCTACTTGGGCAATGTGGTCAGCAGATTTGGTAGCGCTAAAGGCAGCCATGGTTGACAAGGATGCAGTGCAATTTCTGACAAGCCTGCACAAAACGAATTTATAAAATAGCCCTAGAATTTGGGAGAAAGATCATGCCTTCTCTCTCAGATAACTATTTGTTGTTTAAAAAATAATTTTTTATGATAATAATCTAGAAATACTGAGTGCCTGGAACTGAAACAGCAAGTATTGTATGAGCAGGAAAAAACAACAGTAGCTAGGTATTATTGTGCCATTTCATGCCAAGTCAGAATGGTGGGTAGGTTCAGCAATAATTCACTCTACAATGGACTTGCTGCCAAACTAGGTAGGCAGAATGACTCCTCCATTCTCTTTTCTCAGTATCTACAATATTGGTGCAATGGTATAGTGAATGCTTATAATTTTATGTTCCCTCAGCAACCAATGTTTAATTGTCATAGGGTGCATGTGCTTGCCAGAGACAGAGAAAGAGAGAAAGTACCCCCAATGGAATGAGGTTACACTGCAACACCTCCTTCTTATCTTTCTTCCTTCCATCAAGATTTGGGGTACACATACAATCGGCCTGTTTTCGGGCTGCCAGGGCTGAGATTTAAACTGCCATTTATCATGTGGTATCTGACTCTCAATGTACAGTACTTAACCTCTGCACTATGAGGCTGGCCCTCCATTTTGAATGCAAGTTTAACTTTTTATACCAGAAGCAGGACTCAGTCACCCCTGACACAATTTCCAGTTCTATACCATACCAAAGTGGCTCACACTGATGGCCAGAGATAAAAATTTAGAAGCATCTCTCAGGCCTAGAAGATTCTGCTCCCTACTTTCCACTATATCCTTTCACTGGACCATTTAGGCATTTGTCTGCAAACTTAAAGCAACCCACACTCTATTCTCTCATGTATAATGCCAGTTGCCATACTTTTTCTCTCTCCTTATCTGACTCTTATTTCCTGTTTACATATCCTGTGCATGAAGGACTGCTCTCCTGACACATTACATTCTCATCCCTGGACCTGTAAGTATTATCTTTGACCATGCTTCCTACTGTGGTGGTGTATTTAATATGTACCTTTCATCTGGAGAACTAGGGGCTGCTCATGTTGAGATTATCCCAGCACACCAAGGAGAATGCAAGGTAGTCTCTTAGCACTGTAAGCACCCACATTCAGCTCCCCTTCCTTGCTTTTTAGGGCAGGGTTGCTAAACACTCTGGTGCTAGAACCCCAATTTTCCTAGGGACTTTCAAAACAAGTGGATCCATAAATGACACTGGCCGATAAAGAGGTTATGCATGGTATCAGCAGCTTTGGCCCCCTCTCATCATACTGAACCAGGTAGTATCACTAGTGAAAGCCAAAACTTCCCACAATAAAAGTCATATTGTTGTTCATTAAGGAGACTACTAACTTCATGGGACAGAGTATATTACATGGATCCTTCAACCCTGGAAGTGACATTGCTAAGTGATCAAACTGACACTTGTATGGATAGCATTTACCTTCCTTCTCCACAGTCCTGCCAGCAGCACAGAACTCAGAGAATGCCTGATATATTGGTATAGTGTCCTACACAACATTCTCTTTAGATTATCCCACTAAATAAACATTGCCAGTCAATAATAGGAAGATATAAAATGACTGATTGGAGATGAGAGATAAATCACATTATTTATAGTCTCTGAACTAACTCCAGCAATGAAGGTTCTCCTTACAGTAACTCCTTATACTAAGCCTATACAGAGTTTATGATTGGCCATCACGTTAAAAGGACTCAATGGTATTTAGGATTCAATAAAGGGTACCAGCACCACTTTAGATCCTACCAGGTCCACCTTTTACTAAAAAAACTGTGAGGTGACCAATTTTATGCAGGCTTCAATGTCTCCCCTCAGGCTTGTCCTTCATACCATTATTCTAGGCTTCTCTGATGTTCCAGTGTAGGATAAACAGGATCATACAGTCAGCATTCACATAGGCACAGACCACAGTTATAAAGGAGTTAATGCCTGCAGGGCCACCCTTTCCTACAAGATTTGGAACAGATGAGTGAGTCCTCCTCTTTTCAGCATCTTGGCAGACAGTACTAAGACACCTCTACAGTACTAAGACGGTTCCTTGGACATACTGTGAGACTGAGCATCAATCCCATCAAGGTGGACTACTCAACTAAGCATCCTTGTGTTCTCTCTCCCTCTCTGTTCAGTCCCACTGACTTTCACCCTTCACTCCATGGTTTTGCTTTGTAAATCAACTGTAGGGAAGTAAACTTTTATCTCAGGCTTTGATTTTAGGGGATCTAGTTAGGAATAGTTGGGTATGTTATTCTGTGTAGAGCAAGTATTATTTTATTTAAATATGCTTTTAAAACGTATCTCTTCAATTTTTACTGTGCTACTAATTAGGCAATTTTATCATTTATGACCTCTTACTAAATATAAAGAATCACGCAAGGTACTTTTAGACCCATACAACTGAGAGATATACAAGAATAAAATACGGTGAACCTATAAAACCATTACTTCTTTCAGACAATTAGAGGGAGGGCAGATAGCTATAGTTAATATTCCTAGTACCACAGTTTTTCAATCCATTCATCTGTACAGGGGCATTTGGGTTGGCTCCCTGTCTTAGCAATCGTGAAAAGTGCCACAATAAACATCGATGTGCAAGCATTTAATAATGCAATTGAATTACTATAAAAGATGAAAAAATATATATCTATTCCTAGTACCACTAAACTTCTTCCTGAGAAGTTTTGATCCTTTTAAATGGAGGGCCCTTGATGAATTTGAATTCATAGCTAAGGCATATGAATCATACATGACTGAGTGTACAATTAGAGTCTTGGACCAGTGACTTAAAAAAATATCAGGTGCATGTGTGTGCATGCTCAAAATCCTGAAAGGAGGGAGAAATGGAGGAAAAGGGATTGTGGCGTGACCATTCCCCAGGGGAAGCACTTTCTCACTTTCCCTCTCCCTCTGTCTGTCTCTCTCCACTGAATGCATGCCCCCTCTGAAAATAAAAAAAAAAAAAAAAAGAAAAAGGAAAAAATAATTGTGATATCCTTATGGCAAGACCTGGAAAGCAGACGAGGAAAGCCAAAAAAGCAAAGGAGAAGGAGAGAAACTATATGCATGAGCAGAAGGGGAAAAGAAAAAGAGGGAGACAGAAGGGGTTAGGGAGATACTGTGGTGGGGAAGAAAAAGAGAAAGAGCAGTTACATTAAGAAAAAAATGTTAAGTTTAAGAGAACAGAAAGGTTAAAAAGACAAATGTTAACATTGGCTTAGGTAATGACATTTGGAAGACCAAATAAATAGGAGCTATAAAATAGTTTGTGTTAAGATGTGCAGTATAAACATCTGAAAAATCTTCTGTATGTCAACCTTTTCATCTTGTAGAGGGGGAAAGTAATTTCTCTGTCTTCTGAGTTCATAGCTGGAAAGGAACTCTGTAACAAAAGACAGATTAAACAAGAAAAAAAAAAAACAAATAAGTTTATTTACATGAATTTTCATTTACACATGAAAACTTTCCAGAGAATGAACAATTCTGAGAGAGGTAGCTTTGAATTCAGACTTACATAGCAATATTAAACAAAAAACATTAAATTTTTTGAAAAGTCTCATAAGGCAAAAGAAAATAACATTGAGTATCTAGGGATAGCAAATTGTAGGAAAGTAAATAAATGGTAGATAAGATCTAGTTAGTACAGTGTATTATATAGATTCTTCTGATTTGGTTTCCAGGTTGATAATGGTCTAAGGTTATCTTCTGGTCAATAGAGAAGAATGAAGGGATAACTTGCTTTAGTAAATTTATACCCCTTTTTTAGACAAGTAGAACGAGGGCAGATAATTTTTCTTATATTTGCTTTTTCCTCCATTGTCTTCAGCTTAAGATAATCTTTAGATTGTCCCAGCCATTGCAGCGCAGACGGTGTAGAGCTGTGACATGATGCTGCACTCATGTGAGAGACCCTGGGCTTGGATTCCTTGTTGACCTGAATATGTTGAAAGACAAGGTAAAGAGTTGTGGGCACGCCCCTAACAAGGGTCTCTTTTCTCTTTCACTCTCTCTCTCTTGCTCTCTCTCAAAAAATAAATTATTAAAAAATAATTATTATGCCAAAGTATCATATCTTGGGATGGCATAATCTGGTTACCTACAGACCCATCTCATTGTTCAAATGAAAAAAGATGCAATTTAAAATAATGCCAAACCTGGAGTCCTTCATCTGTTTGGTAGTGATTCCCAGTTTTTTGTTAAAGTTTCTGACATATTAAATAGTAACTATGGTATGCTCTGGATCATTAAGAAAACACTCAACATGGAGTTGGAGACTAAATCTAAAGTGTGATACCACCTTCTGAGTGGTAGTGAGATAGACATATAAAGAGATACGCATATAAAAGCATCTGAGCATAAATACCGTTATTAAGAGAATTCTGGCTATTAAGAGATGTAAGCATTTCGAAGTGGAAGGAGATAAGAAGAGAAAGTATCAAGTGATCCAATTCTAAGCTTCATCTTTTGTTTTAGTATGAAAACTATAAAATCTTGAGGTGTTCACCTCGTAAGATTACAGTTGGTCTTCTTGTAAGGGAATAGGATAATCAATAAAATTTCCCTTTTGGGGAAATTTGATTCATTGTAAGAAAAAATAAAATAAAAGATAATAATATCAAACATCCTGGATTATTGGTCTGGTATCTAAAAAAAATTTTTTTTTTTGAGAGGTTTTCGCTATAGGGCGCGTGCGCTCGCCAGACAGACAGAGAGAGACAGAGAGACAGAAAGCGAGAAATCACCCCCCAGAGGGGATGGTCACGCCGCAATCCCTTCTCCTCCATTCTCCTCTCGGGATCTTGGGCACGCACGCACACGCGCCCAGCGTGAGTTTTAAGCCACCGGGTCCGGGACGCGAACCTCGGTCGACTACGTGGGAATCCAGCGACATAGCCATTACGCTAACTGCTGGTTCCCTAAAAAAATGTTTGAAAGAAAAAAAATTCACAGTATCTGGCACATAATAAAAAAATAGTGATTTCTGAATCCAAAAATACAATAATCCACAATGGAAGCAATAACTCAGAATAAAATTTGAATGTCAATGGGAATTATTTAAGAAAAAGTCAAAGAAATTATACAACTATGTAAAAGAAGAATTTTCCAAGCTACTTGCCCTTAGTTTGATTTCATCTCTTATTTACAAAAGTCAAATGTTGAACGGTTCTATAAAATAATGCATAACTTAAAGCACATTTGAGAGCTCCATGAAAAGAAATGTAGTTTTCTTAAGGCAGTAATTAGCTTCCCCCATGCTGATATTTGAAAATGTCTATTCCAAGAAATACATTATTAAAATCCAGTAATATTGTGAAATCTTATAATTGCCCAATTATATGTAAATATTAACAATTACTTATAAAGCATAATAAGAATGTCTTAGTATTTTTTCAGCTTCTACATATTTTTTGTTCCCATAATCAGTTAAACAGGCTTGGAGGGAGAGAGTTATTTCATTTTAATTATGATGGCATATCTAATTGATGTATAAATACGTTAGATTACTCACAAACTGCTAACTATGTAAATCTTTTTCTTCAGAAGATATTGACAGAGTTCTAATAATCTAATGTAAAATATGCACTTAGTGTTTTCAAAATATGAATTATTGATCCAACTAACAGCTCCAAAGGCACTATTACTGTTCATTATTAAAACTCTTTAATGACTTTTTAAAGCAATAATTATTCACCTAATTGACCATAACAGTTGCTTTGATAGAGTTATGGTATGTTATTTAATATCTAGTTAAAACCTTCTTGAAAACTAAGATTATTAGTTCATTGTACTGGCAGAGAAAGATAAGTAATAGCTAATATCAGTCATTCAAATATCAGTTCAGCTGGAGGGCAAATATAACAGGTCACTCTTGGGCTACAGAGTAATTTTTAATATGGTAACATCAAGGTGTCACAACAGGGATGAATTTAAGATGTGTTGAAAGATTAAATTTGAGGTGTACAATACCCTCCATGAGTTAAATCTATTTTTCTAAATTTTTTTAATCTCACCTATTTTCTCTTTTCTCCCTCCTTTTTTTTTTTCTCCCTACGTCTTTGCTTCACTTTCTCTTCTTAAATCTATCAGTAGTTATGCACTGTACTTGGCTCTGGAAACACAGAGTGCAATATAATTTATTTCCTTTCTTCATACCCTGGTGAAGTAAAGAGATAGTCAATTAAAAGTTATGTTATACAAAATAGGTATAAAAGGATCATTCCCAAAGACAATAAAAGCCATATGTGACAAACTGATAGCTACAATCGTAGTGAATGGATAAAAAGAACTGGAAACTTTCTCACTAATAACTAGAACAAGATAAAACTGTCCAATTTCTCCTCTTGTTTTTAATGTGGTACTGGAAGTATTAGCCAACACAATCAGCCAAGAGAGCAAAATAAAAGGCACTGAAATAAGAAAAAAAGAAACAAAATTGTCTCTCTTCAGAGATGGCATAATAGTATATAAAAGAATCCATGAACAAACTCCTTCAAATGATAACTGAATTCAGTAAATTGTAGGATATAAAATCAATATACAATATCTGTATATACACCAACAATTAACAGATTTAGAATTGAAGAAATCAATCTTATTTACAATAGTCATAAAAATATACATACATAGGTAAACCTAATCAAAAGAGTGAAAAACCTTTACAAGTAAAACTATGAAAAACGAAAAAAGAAATTGAATATGGAACACGAAAGTAGAAAGAAAGCCTATGTTCCTAGATTGCAAGAATCAGTATAATAAAAACGTTAATTCTACTCAAATTTTATAAATTCACAGCAATTCTGATCATATTAGCAATGGCATTGTTCACAGAGACAGAAAAAAAATCATAGAAACTTTCTGAAATGCTAAAAGGCCCCATATCACCAAGGTAATATTGTTTGAAGAGAATGAAGTAGGAGGCAGCTCACTGTTTGAACTCAAAATATATTACAAAGTTGTGATCATCAAAATAGCATAGAATTGGTACAAAAACAGACACTTAGATCAATGGATCAGAGTAGAGATTCCAGAAATAAACCCCAAACACACAGCCACCTGATTTTTTACGAAGGGCACAAGACAATACAGTGGGGAAAATTGTTCTGGAAGAACTGGATATCCACCTGAGGACAAATAAAGCTGGACATTTATCTCTCACCATTAGCAAAATTCAACTCAAAATTCATCAGTGATCTAAATGTAAAGCCTCTAATTATGGAACTACATGGAACTACTTGTGGAAAACACAGGAGAATCATTTGAAGACATTAGAGTGGGCAAAGATTTTTTTTTTTTTTACCTTTCTTTCTTTGGAGAGGTTTTTGCTATAGGGCACGTGTGCTTGCCAGAAAGACAGAGAGAGACAGAGAGACAAAAAGTGAGAAATCACGCCCCAGGAGGGATGGTCATGCCGCAATCGCTTCTCCTCCATTCTCCTCTCAGGATCTTGGGCATGCACGCACATGTGCCCGAAGTGAGTTTAAGCCACTGGGTCCGGGACTTGAACTGTGGTCAACTACATGGGAGTCCAGTGACATAGCCATTATGCCAACTGGTGGTCCCAGGCAATAATTTCTTAAATAAGTCCTCTAAAGTATAGGCAACAATTCCAAAAGTAGACAAATGGGATTGCATCAAGCTAAAAAGTTGCTGCACAACAAAGGAAACAATAATTAAAGAGAAAACCGTTGGAATAGGAGAAAATATTTGCAAGACATGCTTCTGGGAAGGGATTAATAGAGCATCTAGGGAACTCAAGCAGCTCATCTGAAAAAAAGAAGAAATAGAAGAAGAAAAAGAAGAAGAAGGAGAAGGAGAATCTAATTTTAAAATGGGCAAGTCAGTTCATCAGAAAACTCTCTAAGGAAGATATATGGGGATAAGCAGGTGGTACAGAGGTTAAGGCTACTGGATCTCACATGGCTGACTGCGTGTTCAAGTCCCATACATGGTGCTTGAAAAACATACCCAAAATCCTGAGAGGAGAATGGAATAAAAGGGATTGCAACATGGCCATCACCCTTGGGAAGCAATTTCTGGTTTTCCTACTCTCTTTCTGTCTCTGTAATGAGCTCATGTGTCCATAATAAACTAATACAGAAAAAAGAAGGAAGACATATGAATGGAAAAACTGCATATGAAAAGTGATCAACATTTCTTATCATAAGGGAAATGCAAATCAAAACCACAATTTCATACAACTTAACTAGCAAGAATGACTTTGATCAAGAAAATAAAGAAAAAGTGCTGGCGAAACTGCTGTGAAAAGGGTACTCTGCTACATATTGGTGGTAATGTAGATTGTATAGCCAGTATGGAAAATTATATGGAAGTTCCTCAAAAACCTACAAATAGAACTCCCATGTTACTCAGTAATACCATTCTCTGATATTTACCAAATAGATAGGAAAATAGAAAGACACTTGCACTTCCTTGTTTACTGCAGCATTATTCACAATTGTTATGACATGGAATCAACATAAGTGTTCCAGAACTGATGACCAGATTGAAAAACAATATGGCATATATACACTATGAAATATTACTCCCTGTCAGAAGAAATAATGAGACCCTGGTATTTGACACTAAGTGGATGAATATAGATTATTTTAATGTTAAAAGAAATAGGCCAGAATATAAAAGACAAACATATCCCCATCAATATTTAACAAATGTCTCCACTATCTGGCAGAAATCAAAAGATCCAAAGATGCGATAATAGGACAAGTGTAAATATAAGAGGCAGAATTGGAGGGGAGTGGATAGTCCAGAGTGAGTGAGAGGGGCTAAGGAAAGAAATACTTAAAGTAATAAGAATGAAAGTTCTCCATGGAAAAGGATGTATATGGTAATATCCTTGATTTGTCACATACTGCATGCATAGTTTCGGCAAGCATATTGTACACTTTAGAGATGTACAACAATTAAATGAATGAGAAAGCATAAATTTTTTTAAAAAAGGGGGAACCAGCAGTTAGCGTAATGGCTGTGTCGCTGGACTCCCACGTAATCGACTGTGGTTCGCCTCCTGGACCCGGTGGCTTAAAACTCACGCCGGGCGCGTGTGCGTGCATGCCCAAGATCCCGAGAGGAGAATGGAGGAGAAGGGGTTGTGGCGTGACCATCCCCCCTGAGGGGTGATTTCTCGCTTTCTGTCTCTAGGTCTCTCTCTGTCTGTCTGGCAAGCGCACACGCCCTATAGTGAAAATCTCTCCAAAAAAAGAAAAAATTTATACTATAGTGCCTGAAAGTTATTGTAAATACATGCCATGGCATTTCAGAAAGTTATCTTCTAATCCAGATGACGAGAATCAGGAAGAAGCTCTAGAAGCAATGGTGGTGTGGATCTTGAGCCTGTATAGCAGGAAAGTCATATTTGCTTTAAGCCAGCCTCCAAACATGAGTTGAATTGTTCTCCTTTGCATTTTCTAGGATATACATTTAACTATTAAGACATTGTGGCAAGAGAATACAATGAATGAAAAAAAGAGGGAAAAAAAGAAACATGATTTTTCCAATTTGAGGAGCTTAACAGACTTCAGTCTTTCTTTCTCCTTGACATTGCTCTGAAGCAGAGATGCTTCAGAAATTAGACTATGATGAGTAGAAATGTACATTTTTTCTAATGTCAACAGCATAGTGGTAGAGCAACCCAGAAATTTATAATAGCAACTCATTGTTTTTGGATTATCCACATATATTTTTATGTTTAGGATTTGAAAAATTTATGATAGAAATACTTCAGTGATCACAGGGTGCAATATATGTATGTGTGTGTGTGTATGTGTGTGTGTGTGTGTATATATATATATATATATATATATATATATATATATATATAACAG
>NW_006209847.1:427532-439909 GCF_000334495.1 Tupaia belangeri chinensis | reverse complement strand
ATATATATATATTTATATAACAGTGAGTATACCATTTTAGGGTGACTGGCATATGAATTGTGCTTCTGTGTGTACACATGTGTTTTTGTATAGAGTCTGTGCTGTGTGGCATTGAGTGGAAGCAGGGAGGTGATAAAACATGAAGCTAGGGAGGTGAGAAAGAAAGTGACCTACTAATCTTTTCCATGGTCAACTAGGGGATTTGAACCTTATCTTAGAGATAAGGAGAACATTAAAAAGCAAGAAAAAATCAGCAGAGTTTGTGTCTGAAAATTTACTCTGACAGGTGAATGCTGGGTTGATGAGTTGGGAAGGGACCGGAATGAAATTAAGCAAATTAGTAAGGAGAATTTAGATTTTGTAATAATTCGATCAAGATATAAACTATAATTCAATGAAATACTGTCAACAATCATGAAGAAATAATAAATAAAAGAAATATTTGAGAGGCAATATTGTATTTTGGGGAAAACATACTGTAGTATGAATAAAAGGGAAAAGTCTGGTTAATTTTTTTCTGAGTTATGCAAGTGTGTGGGAAACCTGGGACTTTCTCAGAGACAGAAAAATAAGACTAGATTTTTTTAAACTAAGGAGCAAATGACAGGATAGATCATGTGTTTATTTTTAAACATGTTGATTTCGAGATGGCGGCTGCCATTCAGTTTATAATGTCCAATAGGCAATGAGAAACATGGATGTGGGCCTGAGGGGAAAGGTTCAAGTGAGGGTTATTGGAGACCTAAATTTGAGTCATTAAATTGGAAGTCATAAGTAGGAGTCATAAAATATGAACCTAAAGATGCGGGGGCTGACAAAGAGAATGCCAAAGAGAGTAGATTGGATCAGAGGTGTTGTAAGCTGAGGGACTGAGCCCTGATTATAACATGCATGGAACAAATAGTGCGGAAGAATGATCCTGAAAGAGTCTGAGGAATAAACTACCAAAAAGAAGGGAAAAGAGTAGGAGAGATTGAGACCATAGGATATAATGGAGGATAAGATCCTAAGGGGAGAAGACTTAAGTGGCAGCAAATGCTTTAGAAAATTTATCCAAAAGTACAACATTCATTTATAATGAAGAAATCTGAAAAATTTCAGCAGAATATTAGGCAGAAAATACACTGAATTACATAAAGCAAATTGATTCAGAAATGCTGATGACATTCATTAAAAATCTTACCGTTAATGTTGTTTTATGTTCAGCAAGGAGGAAAGGAAGAAGCAGAGAAACCAGTTAGACAATGAAAATACCATGGGCAAAGGATGCTGAATGCTTGAACTATGGTGGTCACAGAAGACCTGTGGGTCCATTCTGAAGACGGAGCCAAGTTTAAGGCATCAGTTACAAGGAGTGACATTGCTATCCTTCCCCCTGATTATGGCTCTTATTTGTTTCTAAATATAAAGGTAGAAGAATTAAGATATTATTGTTTAGGCTTCCTCCATCATGACTGAGAATGCATTTAAATAATTGAGGTAATGTTCTGGGTTTAGTCTGTGAAATAATATCTAATACTTGGACCTTATGCAACTGAGAACCTCTCTTCATCTCAGTTTTCTAGAATTAGGATATTAATTTCTACCTTTCCAAATGAATCCCCAGGACTATACGTTTCAAAACTGGTAACATTTGCTATACAAAATCTTTTCTTATTTGCTTTACTCCTTGTAAAGAACTTGGCTTTTTATAGTTTTTCAGTTCCCTAGAGTGGTAATCAGGTTACTTAATTTTTATTTATTTCTGATCCTCCCTGTGACAGAGCAATCAGTAGAAACTACAGAGATGACTCTTTCCAAGGGACTAGTGCAGAGACTGACCTTAGCTTTTCATTACAACTAATATTATTTTGAAATAAAATCACCACTAATTTTATCTTTATCTTAAAAACATATGTCTTTGTCTTTCTTATTTGTCTTGTTTAATCCCACTACAAAATTTTAGTTAAAATATTAATATCTGAACAGCATATGCTAAAACTCAAAGAGGTGTTGGTATTAACATTGACATTATTGTTGGAATGCCCACACACTCCTTATGAAGTGAAAGGAAACCAAGTTATTATTTAATTCAGTCCCAGTCCTGTGGTTTTATATGGTATACTCAAGAAAACCATTACAGACATGTCTTAGAAATTTGCCACTTTGGATTTGGGGACAGAAATGCAGCACTATAGGAATAATCATATGGAGAAATTCTTTTTGGTATCAAAGTTCTCACCATTTCACTTTTTAAATATTAACTATTTTCATAATAATGAGGTGCCTACATGGGTTATAGAAAGCAACTTAATTACAGAGCATTGTTATCCAGGGTTCTAAGCTGTTTCAGATAGGTATTACCAGGCATTCCGTTTAAGTAAATAAGTAATAAATATTGAACAATTTGACCTTTGAGTAAAATGAATGGAAATTCACTGCTAGAGTTTTAAAATAAGTGCAACTATAAAATTTTTTAGAACTGGTATGATTTTTCCCATTGTTTTGATATTTTAGAAACAAGCCATACACAATTTTCTTAACATTAGTTTCTAGTGATTTATAAAATTTGTCTCACCCTGAACTACCTATGTGATAGAAAATACGTGCTACTTTAAGACAATGAGAAGTCACAGAAACTGCATATGCTATCAACATTTTTACTTATAAAACAACAGTTTGGCTATTTTATTAAAAGTCAGCTTTTTAAACGTCAGCAAATGCACATGTTTATTTAAAGGAGAATCTATATACAACAAGAGATTTCTTATTTAAAAACAATTTGATCTCTTACTACTGCATCAAGAAAATCTTAGGATTTTAGTCAGTCTTCCAATTCCACAACAAGCTGTGACTAGTGTAAAATGTTGACAATTACACCCAGTGAATTCGAAGATGGTATGGATAGAGCAGATTAGAAAAGAAGCCGCACACTTAATATCAGATCATTTTTAATAACTGATGTGGTTTCTTACCCTTCATCACCCACTCCCCCAGGTGTTCAGACCATCTTGTCTACCTTTAGCAAGAATCTTAGTTCAGTTTATGCAGAATCTTTTCAAATTCCTGAGGTCTCTTCTTAGTCATTTTTCATCTGCTGACCCCCAAACTGCTCCTCTGCTGTTAATTTCCACTGCTCATGGTGTATTTGTAGTTGAGCCCAATCTCTCTTCCCCACTGCAAAACTCTCCTTGCAGTGGACCCTAAACTTAACATGGTGGTCAAAATAAAGCTTTTCTCGCCAGGCCTAAAAATAATGGGAAAAGAAATCATCATATTCAGTTAACAAATGCTCTGAGGACCCACTCTGGCCTGAACACCACGCACACCGATAGTGGAGAATTCCGCAGGTGCCTGAAGGTCCTGAAGGCCCCACTGCTGTATTTCTACGATGCGCTATTTTTTTCACAGTTTACTCTCTATTACACATTATATTACTCTTACAATAGGTGATGGCATCTTAGCTTAAATGAAACACGATAATGCCAAAACTTCTACTAAAATAACATTGTTTAGGAGAAGTAGACTACTGCCTGGACTGAAGAGCAGGAGTCTTAAGTGATCTGAATGGATCTTGATCCATTTGACAAATGTTCTTATTTCACTGAGTGAGAGATTTTATATTGATATTTAAATATTATGCTTTTAAATAATGTGTATGCATGGAAATATTTTAATTACTCAAATGAACTTGAAAACAGTGATGGCATTTTCTCTTCCTATGTCCTCAAACTCGTGGAGAATAGGCACTCATGATTTATTTATGAATGGAGATATGACGATTGAGATGTAAGTTATGAAAAGAAGCATTTGCTCTTCTTCTATTCAGTTTTAATTTTTCTTACATAAATAACAGATATTTTGTAAATAATCATTTGCTTGAGTTTTAAAATACTTAAGTATTCTAAAGAAATGTGTGTGAAAAAATAAAATTAAAAAAACCAAAGTAGTCGACCACGGTTCGCGTCCCGGACCCAGTGGCTTAAAACTCATGCTGGGCACATGTGTGTGTGTGCCCAAGATTCCAAGAGGAGAACGGAGGAGAAGGGATTGCGGCGTGACCATCTCCCCTGGGGGGTGATTTCTCACTTTCTGTCTCTCTGTCTCTCTCTGTCTGTCTGGCGAGCGCACATGCCCTATAGCAAAAACCTCTCCAAAAATAAATAAATAAATAAATTTTAAAAAAGAAATGTGTGGGTGTATATGTATATATACACACACATAAATTTTTCTTTATTATGATACAACTATTTTCAGTAATATTATGTGACTATTTACTTCCTCTTGAAGATAATGAAACCTTTGAATTTAAACTGTGACTATATTTTGAAAAACACTGAACACAAAATTATAATGAATTACTTTTAGCTATATTGGCATTTGACTTGTTTAAAATTATTACTGAGCCTATGGATTACTGTAAAATCTTGTTTGGGGTTCTTTCTAAATATAAAGCACATAATATGCTCCAACTATCTGGGGATAGGCTAAGGTTATTCACCTAACAAGCTGGAATTTCCCTGATGACCCAGGTTTTTGTGCACTCTTTCACGTAATCTCTGCTATGGAGCTGTATAGTATCCCAAGACCTTCTCTGTTGTTACCAAAGACAGAAATGGAATCCCACAGATATAGCTTGTATGATTTCTCAAAAAGTCCCTTTTCATCTGGTTTTAGAAATATAACCTACTCATGGGAATTTCTACTGTAAGATGCAAGCAAGCATCCTGCTCCTCTTGTTGTAAACAAAAGATTTGCTTTTGTAGCTCAAGGAGTGCCTCTAGCTTCCAAATCCACAGGCACCAGTTTTGGAGACCTGCAGAGCGGTATCCTTTTTCCTTTTCCTCACACATGCTTCCCTGATCAGTCCTCCCAAGGCTTTGTTATCCCTTCTATCTATTTTGTATTTTGTGGGTTTAGTTGTCTCCTAGTTCTAAAAAATAGATTTATTAAATGTATGTTTGATATTTCTTGCTGCTTTGAAGTAATTCTTAGGAAGAAAAAGAGGAAATGCCAACTTTACCCCATCATCTTTAAATCCGATATACTCTGAAAATATTTTTATATTCAAGCAAGAATTATTGGATGTATTTTTACTGTAGGTAGAATAACTTTCTAAGGAACTGTTGTAATAATTTATTCATGAATAGCAGACAGTTTCATATATTTTGAGCAGGGACATACAGTGTTTGTCTTTCATAATCTGGCTTCCTTCGCTTAGCATTAAGTCCTCTGTATTCATCCACTTCGTATTAAATGTCAGGATCAATTCTCTCCCACTAGGAATCACATAAAATTCCCACTGTTGTCTCTCAGGTTGAAGCAAACATGTTAGTTACTATTAAGCAAGGTCATTTGTTACTGATGTACTCCTCCCACTCACCCTCCTTAAATACTTTAGAGTGGTTATCTAACTTTGTACAAATACTACTTAAAGTCTTTGCATTTATCCTGCATGGTGCTCATATTTATGATCTCTGCTATCATAAATCCCTGAATCACAGGATTCTTATTATTGTTCTGTTTATTTTTGTTTGTATTTAGCATTCTAATAATCAAATTGAGTTTCTGCTCTAACTTTAGGTACTTAAATGATCTTTTCAACTTTTCTAGTTTGGGGTAAATTTATAATTTAAAGTTTTCCCAACGTCTGTGTGGATGCTCTAATGCTTACTGACCCATCTGAGGTGACCCTGAACCTCACTGAACTTCAAACCCTGAAAATGTAGTCACAGAGCATTGCCTGTTGGTCAGTTCTCAGTCCTGTGCCATATCCTGAAACCCCAGTTTCTGCCTCAGTGAACCAAATGTGATAAGATACTCACATTTGGTTCTGTATAAACAGAACCTACCACCAGTAATTCTCTGCCACACACACCACCTTTTAGTGAGCTCTAAACATCTTCAGATATAGTAATTTTTAATTATGCAGAAAATAATATTCTTCACAGTATAAGTTGAGTAGAAGCTATTTGTAAGTACTTTATGCTTAGCAGTGACTGTCAGTTTAAGCAGATAATGTTTCAAGAACCAAGAAAAGCACAACATGAAAAGTAAAAAATCGTGCCAAACTATAGCTGAGTGAACAGCTGTGGCCTAGATCATAACAGCTATAGCAGGGGTGCTCTCATTTTTAAATAAATCTTGTGAAAGTTCTGAATGGCAAATCTTCAGAGAAGCTATATTTAAATAACCATGTATAAAATTTTAAAATTTTCTTTTATACACAGAGAAGTAGGTGTTAGGAATTAAAAGCTTGATCTCTTAAACAAAAGTCCCATAAGCTCCTCTGAAATATTTCTTTACACATCTCTGTTTAATCTCTCTATAAATTAATCATAGATATTTATGCATTAACATTTGAAAATTGGTCAGTTTAACAGTTAATGAAATAATAAAAAGTTTAGGTGTTATTAAAAGCATTTTAATAGGCTTACAGAATAATATTCTGTTTTGTTTTTAGAAATCATTATGAACATTTATCATACACTATTTTGCTTAAACATGCAATATCACTTATAAAAAGTGTTTTCAGAATAAAAATAAATTATAAATAAAATTAAAACAAAAACTTAAGATTTAATTAGCTGGTTGTTCAGTTGTTTTTTTTTTTTTTAATTGATGAAGTGAGGAACTCAAATGGTAAGGCAATTGCTTGTTTCAATGAGGGATTCTATACCCAAAGAAAACTTAGGAGATTATTAATGTAAATTTGAAATGATGGAAATTCTACTAAGGTCAGAAATCCAAAATGTGTAAAGAAAAAAGTTATAGACATATTTGACTACATATAAAAGAGTATGGTAAAATATAAAATCTATAGGTGCAATATATCAAGACAGATATTGGCAAACATATCTAACAGATAAAGGATAAATAATGGTAGCACCACTTATATCTATATATTGAGGGAAAAAATAAACAGCTCAAAGAAAAGCCATTCAATAATATGAATGTTAATTTCACAGAAGCAGAACAAACTTAAGTAAATACTCTAGCTAAGTTTGAACCCTAATAATTCAGGAAACTACCAAAACATTTCGGTGGTTGGAGTGGTCAGATGATTTTTTTTTTCTTTTGGAGACATTTTCACTATAGAGCACGTGCACTCGCCAGACAGAGAGAGACAGAGAGATAGAAAGCAAGAAATCACCCCCCAGGGGGGATGGTCATGCCGCAATCCCTTCTCCTCCATTCTCCTCTCAGGATCTTGGGCACGCACACACACGCGCCCGGTGTGAGTTTTAAGCCACCGGGTCCGGGACGCGAACTGCGGTCAACTAAGTGGGAGTCCAGTGACATAGCCATTACGCTGACTGCTGGTGCCAGATGATTCTTAATCCAAAATGTATTTTATGTGCTTACAATTTATGAGTAAATGATGTTTTAGTCAAACTTCTTTGTCAGGAGTTACAGAGCCAATGACTCTATGGTGCTTGAAACTCATGCCGGTGTGTATGTATGCATGCCTGAAATCCCAAGAGCAGAATGGAGGAGAAGGGATTGTAGTTTGGCCATCCCCTCTGGAGGGTGATTTCTCATTTCTAGCCTGGGAAATACAAATAAAGGGAATTATAAGATACTATATTTTTAAAAGAATTATTTTATTTAACTGTATTTATTTTTATTTATTTTTATTTGACCAGAGAGGTAGACAGAGGGAGGGAGAGGGGGAGGCAGGGAGGGGAGAGAGAGAAGTGAGAAAGCAACCCACCAGGTCCAAGACTTTAACTGAGCTCGGTCATGTGGGAGTCCAGTGCCCTTAACAATCACACCACCCGCTGGCCCCAGGTACTACTTTTAAAACATTGGACTGAAAAAATATTAAGATGCATTTCTCAGTGCTAGTAACAACATGAATAAATACAAATCCTCATTATTAATAGTCAAAGTATAAATCATTACAAACAATTTGGAAACTAAAATAGTTTCTAATAAAATTAAACTTGCCAAGATTGGGAAACATTCCTATAAAAATAAAAAATTAGTTGGTAAGGATACACATGTACATACATGGACTTATATTGCAATATTACTCATAGGAAGGATATAGGAAACAATCTAAAGAGACAACAGTAGGTGAATGTTTGAATAAATGGGGCTGTTATCATTCAATGGAATATTGAACAGTTATAAAAAGGATGTGTTTAATCAATAGCTATTCAGATAAAAAATATCCAATATATACTGTTTTTCTAAAGAATTATTATACTTAACTTTATTTATTTATTTTATTTGACCAGAGAGGGTTAGAGCAAGAGAGCAAGAGAAAGATAGGGAAAGTAAGAAAGCAAGCGACTAGATTTGGGACTCAATCAGCAGTCAGCCACATGGGAGTCCAGCGTCCTTAACCACCACACCACCTGCTGGCCCCTCAGTATATACTATTAACCAGAAAAAAATTTACAAAATACTTTATACTAAGAACTAGTAGATAGAGTGGTGATTAAGGTGCTGGACTCCCACATAGCCGACAACAGTTTGAGTTCCAGACCTGGTGGCCTGAAAATCATACCAGGTGCACGTGCGTCTGTGCCCAGAATCCCAGGAGGAGTGTGGAGGAGAGGGGACTGTGGCATGGCCATTCCACTTGGGAGGTGATTTCTCGGTTTCTTTCTCACTGTTTCTCACTGTCTCTCTCCAGTAAGTGTACAAGTCCTATAGCAAAAACTTTAATAATAACAATATGTACCAAACACTCATTTAAAAAAAAACTATAAAAATAAGAGCATCATTTATATGGGTATATATAATTGTCTATATTTATGTAAGTGAGAGGAAAATACCACATGGATCAGGCTGTTAAAATTGATAACTGCAGGGCCAGCCCCTTAGTCAAGTTGTTAAGTTCTGCCCAGAGGAAACTAGATCCCTCATGGCAAACCAAAGTTCAAGTCCAGGCCACCGGATCTTGGAAAACACGCAGGACCTACTGACATATGCTTAGGATCCTGATAGCAGCTGATGGCATAATAAATTCATAGCAGGACTTCCACATGGCCAACTGTGGTTCAGGCTCTGGACCTGGAAGCTTGAAACTCACAGCAGGTAGATGTGCATGTATGCCCCAAATTCCAAAGGAGAATGGAGGAGAAAGGATTGTTGTGTAACTATCCCCACTGGAGGGTGATTCCTCACTTTCTTTCTGTCTCTCTCTGTCTCTGGCAGCTATAGTAAAAAAAAATCTCAAAAAAATATTGAAAAAAATTTTTAAAAGACTGGTAAATGCAGACACAGATGAGAATTTAAATACAAATTTTCCTGGAATTTTGAAAAACAATTTAAGAAAATAAAACTTTTTTATTAGAATTTTTAAATGTATTTATTTACATTCATTCACTATACATCATTACAGCATACAAAATGAGATTTCCCATTCAGAATACACTGTATCTAAGCTCAGTCAATCACATCAACATATGTGTTATGGTCAACAAATAATTTTCCATTTCTTGTTTCCTGTATATTTTGCTTTTTTTTTCTTTTGCCATCCTTGATTTCTGATCTCTCACCCTTCTGCCATGTACCACGCTCCAAGATCTTTTTGGCTTGATTCTATTTGGAGTCCTTTGTATTTCTTGAGACTGGATCTTTGAGTGCCTCTCTAGGTTTGGAAAGTTTTCTTGCAGGATTTCATAGAATAGATTATCCATGCCTTTATGAGTCTCTTCGCCTTCTGAGATGCCAATTATCTGGATGTTTGGACGTTTAATGGTATCGAGTATTTTTCGTACATTATTCTCAAATTTTGGGGCAATTTTCTCAGTCTTCGTGGTGGATTTTTCTAGGCCAGCAATTTTCTCTTCTACATCTGAGATTCTATTTTCTGTATGAATAAAACTTTTAATTTAGCCATTACGCTAACTGCTGGTTCCCGTCCTTTGTATTGCTTGAGACTGGATCTTTGAGTGCCTCTCTAGGTTTGGAAAGTTTTCTTGCAGGATTTCATAGAATAGATTATCCATGCCTTTATGCGTCTCTTCGCCTTCTGAGATGCCAATTATCTGGATGTTTGGACGTTTAATGGTATCTAGTATTTTTCGTACATTATTCTCAAATTTTGGGGCAATTTTCTCAGTCTTCGTGGTGGATTTTTCTAGGCCAGCAATTTTCTCTTCTACATCTGAGATTCTATTTTCTGTATGAATAAAACTTTTAATAAGGACATTTAATAGAAATCAACACAACTATTTTCTCTCTGGTATTTATTTTGGTGTAAAGAAAGGAGTTGCAATTAAATCGTTTCTTTTTTCGCAAAAATGGGCTAGTTGTTTGAACACCATTTATTAAATGCCCTTTTGGCCTGCTAATTTGATATGTTCTCTTTATCTTATATAAAATTTTCATATTCACTGTCATCTGTTTCTGGGTCTCTATTGCATTATTTGACCCATCTCATTCTGTACTGCAAACATACTTTTTTTACTTCTGTAGCTTTATAAAGCAATCTATTATATAATTGAAAAACTCTGTTTTATTGCTTTTCACTATAATTTTCTTAGACAGTTGTAATGTCCAAATTTGTCATACAAATTTGAATGTTATTTCATGAAATTCAAAAATACTATAGTAAACATTTTGACTATGATTACATTGATTTTACAATTTTGTTCAGAGAAAATTAGTATGGCACTATATTTAATAATTCTTTCCCAAAAATGTTTGTACATTTATTTACTCAACTATTTTTTTGGAACTTCAAAAATGTTTTGGCTTTCTTTTTATCAGTCTTACACATTTTTCTTGGAGAATAAGTTATGCAGCTTATTCAATTATCTGATTCAGTCTCAGCTGAACAAAAGTTAATTTAGTATATGTTATTTAACCTCAAGCCTCAATAAATCAGGAAACTACCCAACTTAATTCAAGGCTGGAAATGGACCTACAGTTCTTAATCAAAATGTATTCCATGTCTTTCCTTTCTATTTACAGATAAATTATGTCTTCATTCTCCATGTTAATGCTTTATCTATCTTGTCTTCTGCTAATAGTTTTTCCATATATATGAGTAAAAAAACATATGACTGAAGTCAATCTCAATTTTTCTTAACACTCTTAGGAAAGTTCTAGAGGATATAGTACTTCTCTCAATTTATAGTTTATTGAGTTGTAATGTAACACACAGTAATCTTTGTCTATATTTGGGATAACTTTAATAACAAATAATTGTAATGTAAAAATATCTTAAATCTGCAAAAAAAAAGTATTCTATAACAGGTGTTGTACTAAATTATAAACCAATAAATTACTTTGGGTTTTCTTATTTAGCGGTGAAGCAAAATTTACTCAGCAAATACTCATTCAACCATTCATTCAACAACAATTTTAAGTGATTTATGTTTTAGAAAATGTACTATATGCTCAGAATATAAAAATGAATATTAGTGAAGCATGTGTATAAGGGACTTCAAAAAGTTTATGGAAAATGGAACTAAAGTATAAGTTTATTTTGGTGCACAAAATTAAAATCCATGCATTTTTTAAATTATTTATTTATTTATTTATTTATTTGTACATTTTCACACAAACATTGACTTTACATGTAAAAAAAAATTTGCTCATACTCCATAGTTCTTGGAAGTTATAAACAACTTTCAAAATTAAAAAAAAAATGAATTTTAAGATTTTATTGAAAAATATCTGTTGTAATTTTGACTATGACTCTATAACAACAGAGACAGTATGATTTTAAATATTTTTGAAAAAAATTTTACATGTCAACTACTGAAACTGTTGAAAAGCAAACACCCATCACACAATTCACGTATAAACCTTCTCAGTTCAGCCCTGTCTACCAAGTATTCTGTGATATGCCATCTGGTAGCAACGATCAGTCTCCTTTTCTTCCTTCAAAGCCATCTTCCTCATGTTAATCCTCTGGTTGTGGCTGCTCTTTTGCAGTCTCTACTGATTACAATGATGGGCTGGAAAAGTTCAGTTATTTTATATATAGCTTCTCTAATCCTCTCTGCCAGGCAGAATTGCTTATGGTGCCAGGCCATAAGCTCTTTCCAAGAGCTTCTGTTGGCTTACTTATGATCTACCTTAGTTCCATATTTTTTTGGTTTATTCTTCAGATATAACATTCCATTCAAAACCCTGTCCAATCACGAGTATTTCCAATTTCTGATTCAAGACAATGGGTATTATTGAACGTATGCAAATAATCATTCTGTTTAAAAAGTCAGATCTCAGTATTCATTAATGAAATACTTATTAACAGTACAGATATACCTATAGTTACAGACTTCACATACCAAAAATTTTAACTGCTATGATATGAGCCTCAAAACATTTCTTGTTTATAGTTGCCTCAGCTTGGTATCTTTTAATCTTTAAAACATTTATAAATGATAAATCAGCTATTATATCTTACCCAAATTTTCAAGAACTTACAT
>NW_006209847.1:393266-426290 GCF_000334495.1 Tupaia belangeri chinensis | reverse complement strand
TGGTCACGCCGCAATCCCTTCTCCTCCATTCTCCTCTCGGGATCTTGGGCACGCACGCACACGCGCCCGGCGTGAGTTTTAAGCCACCGGGTCCGGGACGCGAACCGCGGTAGACTACATGGGAGTCCAGCGACATAGCCATTACGCTAACTGCTGGTTCCCGTCCTTTGTATTTCTTGAGACTGGATCTTTGAGTGCCTCTCTAGGTTTGGAAAGTTTTCTTGCAGGATTTCATAGAATAGATTATCCATGCCTTTATGCGTCTCTTCGCCTTCTGAGATGCCAATTATCTGGATGTTTGGACGTTTAATGGTATCTAGTATTTTTCGTACATTATTCTCAAATTTTGGGGCAATTTTCTCAGTCTTCGTGGTGGATTTTTCTAGGCCAGCAATTTTCTCTTCTACATCTGAGATTCTATTTTCTGTATGAATAAAACTTTTAATAAGGACATTTAATAGAAATCAACACAACTATTTTCTCTCTGGTATTTATTTTGGTGTAAAGAAAGGAGTTGCAATTAAATCATTTCTTTTTTCGCAAAAATGGGCTAGTTGTTTGAACACCATTTATTAAATGCCCTTTTGGCCTGCTAATTTGATATGTTCTCTTTATCTTATATAAAATTTTCATATTCACTGTCATCTGTTTCTGGGTCTCTATTGCATTATTTGACCCATCTCATTCTGTACTGCAAACATACTTTTTTTACTTCTGTAGCTTTATAAAGCAATCTATTATATAATTGAAAAACTCTGTTTTATTGCTTTTCACTATAATTTTCTTAGACAGTTGTAATGTCCAAATTTGTCATACAAATTTGAATGTTATTTCATGAAATTCAAAAATACTATAGTAAACATTTTGACTATGATTACATTGATTTTACAATTTTGTTCAGAGAAAATTAGTATGGCACTGTATTTAATAATTCTTTCCCAAAAATGTTTGTACATTTATTTACTCAACTATTTTTTTGGAACTTCAAAAATGTTTTGGCTTTCTTTTTATCAGTCTTACACATTTTTCTTGGAGAATAAGTTATGCAGCTTATTCAATTATCTGATTCAGTCTCAGCTGAACAAAAGTTAATTTAGTATATGTTATTTAACCTCAAGCCTCAATAAATCAGGAAACTACCCAACTTAATTCAAGGCTGGAAATGGACCTACAGTTCTTAATCAAAATGTATTCCATGTCTTTCCTTTCTATTTACAGATAAATTATGTCTTCATTCTCCATGTTAATGCTTTATCTATCTTGTCTTCTGCTAATAGTTTTTCCATATATATGAGTAAAAAAACATATGACTGAAGTCAATCTCAATTTTTCTTAACACTCTTAGGAAAGTTCTAGAGGATATAGTACTTCTCTCAATTTATAGTTTATTGAGTTGTAATGTAACACACAGTAATCTTTGTCTATATTTGGGATAACTTTAATAACAAATAATTGTAATGTAAAAATATCTTAAATCTGCAAAAAAAAAGTATTCTATAACAGGTGTTGTACTAAATTATAAACCAATAAATTACTTTGGGTTTTCTTATTTAGCGGTGAAGCAAAATTTACTCAGCAAATACTCATTCAACCATTCATTCAACAACAATTTTAAGTGATTTATGTTTTAGAAAATGTACTATATGCTCAGAATATAAAAATGAATATTAGTGAAGCATGTGTATAAGGGACTTCAAAAAGTTTATGGAAAATGGAACTAAAGTATAAGTTTATTTTGGTGCACAAAATTAAAATCCATGCATTTTTTTAATTTATTTATTTATTTATTTATTTGTACATTTTCACACAAACATTGACTTTACATGTAAAAAAAAATTTGCTCATACTCCATAGTTCTTGGAAGTTATAAACAACTTTCAAAATTAAAAAAAAAATGAATTTTAAGATTTTATTGAAAAATATCTGTTGTAATTTTGACTATGACTCTATAACAACAGAGACAGTATGATTTTAAATATTTTTGAAAAAATTTTACATGTCAACTACTGAAACTGTTGAAAAGCAAACACCCATCACACAATTCACATATAAACCTTCTCAGTTCAGCCCTGTCTACCAAGTATTCTGTGATATGCCATCTGGTAGCAACGATCAGTCTCCTTTTCTTCCTTCAAAGCCATCTTCCTCATGTTAATCCTCTGGTTGTGGCTGCTCTTTTGCAGTCTCTACTGATTACAATGATGGGCTGGAAAAGTTCAGTTATTTTATATATAGCTTCTCTAATCCTCTCTGCCAGGCAGAATTGCTTATGGTGCCAGGCCATAAGCTCTTTCCAAGAGCTTCTGTTGGCTTACTTATGATCTACCTTAGTTCCATATTTTTTTGGTTTATTCTTCAGATATAACATTCCATTCAAAACCCTGTCCAATCACGAGTATTTCCAATTTCTGATTCAAGACAATGGGTATTATTGAACGTATGCAAATAATCATTCTGTTTAAAAAGTCAGATCTCAGTATTCATTAATGAAATACTTATTAACAGTACAGATATACCTATAGTTACAGACTTCACATACCAAAAATTTTAACTGCTATGATATGAGCCTCAAAACATTTCTTGTTTATAGTTGCCTCAGCTTGGTATCTTTTAATCTTTAAAACATTTATAAATGATAAATCAGCTATTATATCTTACCCAAATTTTCAAGAACTTACATAAAACAACTAAATGAATATGGCCCAATTTAATATCTAAGTTACATTTCAATAAGAAATATTTTCTTCAAGATAAAATAAGCTAAAGAAGAATTGATACACTTAAAATTTGAGCATGTACTAAAATATTTAATATGCAGAGCTTGCAGAAAAGTAGAAAGCCAAGACTTCAAAGGGGTCATAAAGGGCAAACAAAATAGTCTTTTTGGCAGAAGAAATACTGATTCAAATGGTATCAATAATATTAAGCACATTTCCTCTCTCTGCAGCAAACTTTATATTTTCAACATGAACTCTCTATTCTCATTATATTTTCATCCCCTATATTCTCCCTGCAAATAGCCAAGCTCATTCTGCCAGCTGTCCCTTATGCATACAGGTTCAGTAGTTGAAGTTGTTGACCCACTTCTTACAAGAGCCTCCTCAAGTTCTTCTTCATGAAGTTTTCTGTGGGCAGTCTAAGCCATCTCAATCTTCATTCTCTGAATTACCAATATTACCAGTACTATGCATTTTGTCACCATTCATTCAACAATGATTAAGTTGTACCTACCCTGTGCCAGGCACTATGCTGGGTTTCAGGGGATGATAATTAATAAGACACGATCAAGTAGCTCACTGTCTACTCAGGAAGACTCAAGTGGGAAAAAATTCACAAAAGCATATTTAGGAAATGCCAATAAGAGAAAGAGACAAGAATAGTTCATTTTGTCATGTTCTACTAATTTAACCTTTTTCTGCAATATGTATACTTTTGTACACATCTTCTTTGTATCCTACACTCACAGAAAATACTAGATCAGTGATCACCTGATAATCAATTGAGTAGATGTTTAAATATTTTTCTCATTAAAAAATCCAAAGTTTTTTCAAATTTTCTGTAAGTTTAAAACAGTTCTAAAATTAAGAGTTAATTTTTTAAAGGACACTAAATACAATGCATATCTTCATGTTCTACTAATTTAACCTTTTTCTGCAATATGTATACTTTTGTACACATCTTCTTTGTATCCTACACTCACAGAAAATACTAGATCAGTGATCACCTGATAATCAATTGAGTAGATGTTTAAATATTTTTCTCCATTAAAAAATCCAAAGTTTTTTCAAATTTTCTGTAAGTTTAAAACAGTTCTAAAATTAAGAGTTAATTTTTTAAAGGACACTAAATACAATGCATATCTAATAAAAAAGGAATCTTTGTAAATTGTCCCAAGTTTCTATCCATTCTACACTTAGTTTCACTATTATTTTGGGTTCTGTTTTTGTTTTTGTTTTTGTTTCTTAAAGACAGAGAGAAAGAGCAGAAAGATATTTTTAAGAATCTCTCTATGACACGATCGTCCCATACAGCCTCTCACTACCTAGGACCACAGGCATGCTCTGTCATACCTAGCCTGCTTAGATTGGGCTGGAAATTGAATCTGGGCCTCTCCCTTGCAGGCTCAGCCATCATGCAGTGGTGTTGTACTACTTGCACAAGCTCTGGCTCTACTTTCCCCATTTTTAATAACTTTAACTACTGTTCTGAGAGACTATCACCTCTTCTCCACTTCCAAGTCTTTTTATTTATATTGATTGATTGATTGATTGATTGATTGATATGTAACTACTGTACATCCTTATACATAATGATTTTCCAAACATGAATATATTGCTTATTAGTCTAGTCCAAGACATTACCATATACATTTTTGTCAACATTTATCTTTTAATTTTTTTGTTTGTTAAATGTCCTTTTTTTCCTGATTCCCCTCCTTCCACTGCCACAACCCATCCCCTCTTATACTGCATGTAGTATCCACGGTTACCCCCACTTCATTTGTACCTTCCAATCTTTCGGTTTCTACCATAGAGAACAGACATTCAGTATATATATATATAAATAAGAGAAATGCAATACCGCTCTTTCATAGTCTGGCTGGCTTCACTCAACATTAAATCCCCTATATTTGTCCAGTTTGTATTAAATTCAGGGTCTCATTGTTTTTTATAACTGAGTAGCATTTCTTAGTGCATATATGCCACATTTTTAAAATACATTCAACTGCTCTTGGGCATTTGGGTTGACTCCATGTCTTAGCAACTGTGAATAACCCTTCAATAAATATGGATATGAAATGTTTTTCTGACTTTGTGTTTTCCCATCCTTTGGTAGATACCCAGGAGTGGAATTACAGACTCATATAGAGTTCTATTTTTAGGTTTTTGATAAATCTCCATCTTGTTCTCCTCAGAGGTTGCACTAATTTACATTCCCATCAACAGTGTAGAACAGCTCCCTTTTCACTGCTGCTTTGCCAGTGCTTATCATTTTTTATTTTTTTAATCTTAGCCAGTCTGACTGGAGTTAAATGATATTTCATTGTGGTTTTGATTTGCATTCCCTGTGATAGGAAATGTTGAGCAAGTTTTCATAAGTTTTTTGGCTATTTGTATGTCTTCTTTGGAGTTTTGTATGTTCAGCTCATTTGCTCATCTTTTAATTGGATTGGTTATTTCTTTTGTAGGTGAACGGGTTGAGTTCTCTGTGTATTCTGGTTATCAGTTCCTAATCTGAGGCATAGTTTGCAAATATATTCTCCCACTCTGAGGATTGTCTCTTCACTCTAGTTGTTTCTTTTGCTGTGAAGAAGCTTTCTAGTCAGATGTAGGCCCACTTGTCTGTTTTTCAGGACTATTGCTGCTATTTTGGAGATCTTATTTAAGAGGTCTTTGCCTACTCTAGTGTCTCCAAGAGCTTATCCTGTGTTTTCTATCAGCAATTTTATAGTTTGAGGTTTTATGTTCAGGTCTTTGATCCATTTTCAGTGCATTTTTGTTAATGGTGAGAAATAGGGTCCAGGTTCATTCTCCTGCAAATGGATATCCAGTTTTTTCAACACCACTTGATAAAGAGATAGTTTTTTCCCCACTCGATTGTCTTAAGCTCTATATTAAAAATCAGTTGGCTACATGTCTTGAGGTTTATTTCTGGATCGTCTAGTCTGTGTTTATCTACGATTGTCCTCTTTTCTTCAGAATTAGTTAAAATCTGCAAGATGATGCATATTGATTAACATGCAGTCGCTGGAACATAAGTACAAGTTCCAGTATTGAAAAATGAATGTATATCCATTTTTAGCATTACAATGTGAAAATCAGTTGGCTACATGTGTATATGAGACTAAATGCTGAATGTCTGAATTCTATATCAGTTTTCCACTTAAAAATGAGACATTTCTAGTTCTTTGTGGAGGCACCTGAGATAATAGCATACTTCTCACATCATGATATTTTTCTTGCACCCATAGAATGTGCTTATATCATGTTCCTATTATTGCTGTAGCAAGTTACATCGAACTTAGTGCCTTGAAACAACACAAACTTATTATTTTACAGTTCTGGAGGTCAAAAGCCCAAAATGGGTCTTATCAGACTGAAATCAAGTGTCAGCTCCTTCTGGAGCTTCTAGATAAAATTTTACTTTCTTACATTTTCTAACTTCCAATAACTGCCCATGGTCTTTGGCTCGTGACTTCATTCCTCCATCCTGAAAACTAACAACGCTGACCCAATAAAGACTGAAATGGTCCTAGCTAAACAAACTCATGTCCTTTCTCTTCTGCTTCCCTCTTCCACTAACAAGGACTCATATGATTACATTGATCCCACCAGGATAACCTCTACATCCCAAGGTCGATTAGCAACCTTACTTCCATCTGCTACCTTAAATCCAGATAATCATGTAACCTACCATGTTCACAAGTTCCAGGGATTAGAACATGATTATTTTGGGGACCATTATTACCTTTACCACAGGGAAAAGAAAATTTCTGTCCTCCTTTGGTCAGACAAGACATACTCAGTTTTCTCAGGGTTCTACAGAGAGTAAACATGGGATTTAGTACCCCGTGCCCTTAGCAACCACAGCATTCTTCATACTGTGATGAGGACAGTGAGGCTTTATTTCTCCTCAGGCTAAGAATGCTACCTTCCCCATAAGGTACATCTGTGAGATCAGTTCTGTGTATAATAAGGCCCACTGGGTTAAAAGTGAGGTAGCCTGCTGTCTTAGTCCATTTTTGCATTGCTAGTAGAAAAACCTGAGACAGTGAATTTAAGAGAATATAAATTTATTTTGACTCATAGTTCCAGTGGCTGGGAAGAATAAAAGATGCTGGAAAGCAGAATTTTTAGCGAATAGAGTGTGGTCTGTATCCATGTAGCTGTCTCTCTTCTTTTCTGGCTTAATTTTCTCTGCTTATATACCCAGCAGAACTTAGTCATGAAGACCAGACCAACCTCACAGTATTAGAATTATCACCTCCAGTGTCCCCACCCTGGGACACTATAGTTTTCACTTAACAATCTAATCAAATCCAACACATGGATTTCGGGTAACATCCAATCACCACTCACTAAAAGCCACTTCTAAAACATGAAACTTTAAAGGACAAATTTATCCACATCATAAAACCTGCTTTCAGTGCTATCTTTAAAACTTAATTTTAGTAATTTTAATGATAAAATATTGACTAAGATTTTTACAGTTTGATCAAGTTAAAACTAATCTAACTAAATACTGTAATTAATAATATTTTTATCATATCCGTACTGTAGATTAGATGTAAGCATTGTTTTTATCAAATTTTTATATGGAGATGAGTTTAGACCTTATGACAGTCTGAGGGATTCATCTAGGTCATTCATTCAACATAAATTTGTTGAATATTGTCTGTGAAGCAATGAGCTAATAAGTGAGTATTCAGTAGAAATAAAGACTAATGTAGTCCTAGGTACACAAACTTAACATTTTACCAGAATACAGATGTGAAACTACTAATTACACCATTAATTATTTAATTACAATTGTAACAAGTATTATGAAGAAGAAAACAAAGCTCTAAACATCTAGCAATTCTCCAGCTCTCATCAATTAGGTTAGGAAAAAAAAAGAACTAATACAAAGGAAAAGTTAAAAGTTTACCTGTTTAGTTCACCATCGTGTATGCATTACTATACACGATTCATGGCATACACTAGAAACTTATTAAATATTTACAAAATGAAATAAGATACTAGAAGAAAACAAAAACAAGGTATTTTTACTAAGAACTTACATTACGAAAAATGTATACTCTTTGGACAGCAGAGCATCCTTACATAAACTATGACTCTCTCAGGTTTATAAAGCAGAGAAATTTTTACTTGCATTGAACAAGATATTCCAACCTGTTTTATATAAGGTCTTTTGTTTTAAGTTTATCTATTTAGCTCTTCCAATAAAGACAGAGAAGTCAACCCTAACAGGATACTCATACCACCACAGTCCACCCCAGTCTAAGCCAGCCCAGATTATGGTCATGAGTTTGTGTTGGGTGTGTGCAGGGAGGCCTTCAGCAGTAAACCTGGACCTCCTCCATATGGGTTTAGCATCCAGAGCATTTTATTACCACCATGCCACCAGTTGGCCTTAGTTTTAAGCCAAGTCTTTTATTGAGGTCTCACTCAGTTTTCTTAGCCACACTAGAGTAATAGAGCAGAAAGGAAGACTTATTGTATCTCAGATACTGAAGTGAACAGAGATGGAATGGTCAAGTCTCACATGTGGAGTAAAATATAAGACCTACTTTCACTGATATCAGACTTGTGCATAGCAACAAACATGAGAAGAGATTAACCTGGAACCCAGAGAGGAACAAAGAAAGAATATGGCTGGCCTGTGTTACTGAGAAGGAAAACAAAGAAATTATGAAAGTTTTTGTTAATATCAGTCTAATTGCATTTCTCCAGATTACACTCTTTTGTTAAATAATCTACATCTTATGTTTAGCTTACAAATACTTTCGGGACACTCAAAATCTGATAACTTGTAGTTATCTTCAGAAAAAAAAGTGTAGAATAAATGACTAAAATGATTTTCTCCACTAAATCACCATGAAATAAAACTAAGAGTAAGCATATGGTTGAAGGAATAAATTCACTTTATTCTCCCTGTTTTCAGAATTTGTAAATTTCTTATATAGTACAAAAATTAATCCTAAAATCTCACATTTTTTGTCACATTTTCTCCAAAGAAAAATACCAATTGTAGCATTTTTTCTTATTTTCTTTTTTTTTCTCCTTCCCCCCTCCCCATAAAGAAAACAAAAACTGCCCTGGAAACATTAAAAAGGCAAAATAGTCTCAGTTCTTTCAGTCAAAAAGAAAGTAGCCTTGAAGTCAAACAAAGAATGTCTATCGTCTAAAGTAGAGATGGAGATCTGATTAAATCAGAATTCCCATCATTACATCTTTACTCATCACACAAAAATCAGAAACTATTGATTCCTTTAATTAAAAAAGATTCGATATGAAAATACGACATTTAGACCAATCCCATATGAACAAGCCTGTTAAGACTTCTGTTTGGGAGCTCATACCTCAGAGATAGACATGTTTAAATTTGTAATTAAATATTACTGGGCTATAATTTATGCTCATCCAGGGAAAAATCTCAAAGGGTAACAAAAGGAACTAGAGGGGATAAATGTAGCCATGTGAAGACCCTTATTTGAAAAAGGGAATATGTAATAGAGTTCCAAATACAGTGTAATAAATCATAACAGGAAATAAAAAACAAAGTAAGAAATAATAAAAAGGCAAATCATAAAAACCAAGGTTAATTATGTAGTAATCACTCAAATTTCCCAAAGTATATAACCAAAATCTATTACACAGAGTTTAGAATGTACACAGACATGTGCTATAGAGACATTTTTGGGGGTTTAAACCTAAAAATCTGAATTGGCTTTGTTTATTTTGACTCTATGCTTCTCTAATACTGTCGTTCTACAAAATTAAGATTAAAAATAGGCTTCATCAAAGAAAGGTACAATGTACAGCTTATTTTTTCCCCTCATTTTAATGGGTCTCAAAATTCTGTGACAGACTTTTGGTCAAGTTGTTTCCATTAAAAAGTACTGATTTAGGGGCAGGCAGATGGCATGTTGGTTAAAGGTGCTGGACTACCACATGGCCAACCACGGATCAAGTCCTGGACTTGGGGTTTTCTTTCTCACTCTCCCTCTCTCTGTCACTCTCTGGCCAAACTGGAAAATGATAATAATAATGATAAGAAATAAAGTTCAAATAAAATAATTCTTTAAAAAAAAGAAGTACTGTTTCAAAAAACAATTACTTAAAACTGCCACACACACACACACACACACACACATAAATGGTCCACAAAACATTTTCCTTTCCTTCTGAAGGTTTTATGATGCATTTTATCATTAACCAATCTTTTACTATTAAACTTAAATGGTCAATTGAGACAAATACAGAGACCGTTCCTTCACCAATGCTTAAGACTGGGTTGGCAGGAATTAGATTATTCATTCAGCCTTCTGAGCTTTCTGGGCAGACTTGGTGACCTTGCCAACTCCAGCAGTCTTCTTGTGCATGGCTTTGACGACACCCACAGCAACTGTCTCATATCACGAACAGCAAAACAACCCAGAGGAGGGTAGTCAGAGAAGCTCTCAACACACATGGGCGTGCCAGGAACCATATCAATAATGGCAGCATTACTGCATTTCAAGAATTTAGGGCCATCTTTCAGCTTTTTACCAGAATGGCAACCAATCTTTTCCTTCAGCTCAGCAAACTTGCAAGAATTTTGAGCTGTGTGACAATCCAGTACTGGGGCATAGCCAGCACTGATTTGGCCTGGATGGTTCAGGATAATTGTTTGAGCAGTAAAGCCAGCTGATTCCATTGGTGGGTCATTTTTCTGTCATTAGTAACATTGCCACACTGAACATCTTTGACAGACATGTTCTTGACATTGAAGCTCACATTGTCCCGAAGAAGAGCTTCACTCAAAGCTTTATGGTACCTTTCGGCAGACTTTATTTCAGTTGTCACATTGACTAGTGCAAAGGTGACCATCATACCAGGTTTGAGCACACTAGTCTACACTTGGCCCACATAGAAAGTGTCAATACCACCAATTTGTAAACATCCTGGAGGTGCAAGCGCTTGTCAGTTGGATTAGTTAATGGTAGGGTGCAATCCAAAACTTCAAGCAGTGTAGTTCCACTGGCATTGCCATTTTTACATGGGACTCTCCGTCCCTTGAACCACGGCATATTAGCACTTGGCTCCAACATGTTGTCACCATTCCAACCAGAAACTGGCATGAGTGCTACAGTATCAGGATTGTAGCAAATTTTCTTAATGTAGGTGCTGACTCTCTTAACGATTTCTTTGTATCTCTTCTGACTATATATAGGGTAGCTCAGGAGAATCAATTTTGTCAACACTGACAATTAGTTGCTTCATATCTAGTGTGTAGGCCAGAAGGGCATGCTCACAGTTCTGCCCGTTCTTGGAGATTACAGCTTCAAATTCACCAACACCAGCAGTAACAATTAGGACAGAACAGTTGTGCCTATAATCATGTTTTTGATAAAGTCTCTGCATCCTGGGCATCAATGATAGGCACACAATACTTGCTGGTCTCAAATTCAACAAGGTATCAATGGTGATACCAAGTTCACATTCAGCTTTCAGTTTATCCAAGACCCAAGGATGCTGGAAGGAGCCATTCCTATCTCAGCAGCCTCCTACTCAAGTGTTTTGACGATTCTTTGTCAATCCCACCATATTTGTAGATCAGATGGCCAGTAGTGGTGGACTTGCTGGAATCCACACATCCAATGACAACAATGTTGGTCTGAGTCTTCTTCTTTCATTTTGGCTTTGATTTAGCAATGGTTTCCATGACACCTGTGTTCAGGTGACAAACCTATTGCAAAAAAAGTGATTTTTTTTCTTTTCTCTATTAAGCAGTAGTTACTATAATTAAAAAGAAAACATGGGTTTTATGGAAATATTCAAGTTGACATCAATTAGTAACTTTTTATAGTTGTTTTTTATTTCTCATATATTAAAATTCACAGTGTACATATGGAAAAAAAAAGAGGAAAGGGCATAGAAATTTGGAAGGACAGAGGAAGGCAGTAAAAGAAGGGAGTGGAAAAGGAGAGAGAAAAAAAATGCGACTTCATAAATGGACCAGACCATTAATTTTCACTATAAGTTATTTCAATTTTACATTTCAAATATTTTACTCCTGTTTATTAAATGGGAAATAAGTTTAATGTTCCTAGGTTTGAGACTATGATCTGGTTCTTTCACATTTACAAAGATGTTCTACATTTCTATTTTCTCTGTGTGTTTTTGTTTTGTTTTGTTTTGTGGAGAAGTTTTTGCTATAGGGCATGTGCACTCACCAGAAAGAAAGAGAGACAGAGAGACAGAAAGTGAGAAATCATCCCCCAGGGGAGATGGTCCTGCCACAATCCCTTCTCCTCTATTCTCCTCTAGAGGTGTTGGGCATGCACGTACACATGCCTGGTGTGAGTTTAAGCCACCGGGTCCAGGACTCAAACTGCAATGGAGTACATGGGAGTCCAGTGACATAGCCATTATGCCACATGCTTTTCTTCCCTCTCTGTGTTTTTAATAATGAATGTTTTTTCTCCCAGGACCAACTTCTGATATTTGTACACGAGATAGTGCTTAAATGTAAAATGCAGCATTAAAATAAAATAAAGCCACTGTATCCAGTTCCTAAATTCTAAGTAGAAAATAAGGAAAGCCTAAAATAAATCTAAAAGAAATAGTGGAAAGAGAAAAAGAAACAAAGAAACATGAATTGAAAAATAGGAAAAGAAGCCCAAAAAACAAAGTATGAATATATTTGGCCATAGGAAAAACTCCAAATCTCTTCCAGACAAACCATCTGGTCACCCTCAATTATTTCCATTGGAAAGACTGACTCCCACAGATTTTTATACACCATTTTTTGTCATGAAAGATCAAAACTAATTGATTAATCCATCTGTTAGATAAGCTATGAATATTTCAAAGGCATTTCTTCTACTCTATTTTTTGGGGCATGATTAATATGTAAGAGAATTAATGACTTATTTAACTCACAATCTTGATCTCAATAGGAAATGAGCACTCAAAAAAATCAGAAAATGATTTGAAATTGCAGACGATATGTTTGTCTCAGCTATGATTCTCGAAGATCTGAGCAAGCCATTTACTAGCTAATGTAAGAGTCACGATATAAACAAGAAAGTTACAATGGCTTCCAGCAGAAACATGCTCCCCTTCCTTTTGTCATAACAGAGAGATCTGGTGCATAGAAGAGTTCACAAAAAAAAAAAAGAAGAGAGGTTAAATTCAGAAGCAAGTTCTCCTAAGGCTCTTGTAGACTAGTATAGGAATCTAGCACAAATAAGTGAGTGAATCTTACCATCGAATGTGATCATAAAATGTTTCTTGACAAATATCACTATAATTTCATGGGAAAGATGAATAGATAAAGGAGAGAGGGACATAAAGAAGGAGAAGGATGGGGAATACCTCAAAATGTGTCAAAATACACATAACATACCTCATTTTCTAGGAAGAGAGGGAGGGAAAGAGGGAGAGAAAGAGGAAAAGAGGGAGGAAAGGAGGCAGGGAGAACAGAATGAAGACTACTCTAAAGTCCTTAATCGAATGTATTTCTGAGGTCCTTCTCATTGTCAATACCACTAATCACAAGAACAACTGAAGTTTACTGAATAGGTATTAAGGAACTACAGTCAGGGTTTTACATGCACTTTTCTCATTTGCTAGTCAAAATAGTGCTATGAAATAGCCATTATGTTTTCCACCTACAAACGGAGAAACCAAGACATACAAGTTGAAGTAAGCTGCAACTGAGTTAGTAATGATTACTGACCCTTTAGCTGTATGTGCATGTGTGTTTTCTTTCTTATTCTTCTGACAGAATATACATTCCTAGTGGTCTCAAGTACCATGGTACCTATCTCAACAAATACATCAGAAAAGAAAAAAAATGAAAAATGCAAGAACTCATTTACTGATCTAGTTAGGAGACTGAAATAGTTATTTAAAGAGGAAAGCTTAGTATAAGAAAAAATTGCTACCTAGGAATGACATTAATGAATACGACAAACTCTAAAGAACACAGGAAAAGCAAAGTAGAGAGGGATCACTAACTCCAGGTGAAGGAGGAAACCACAAGGAAGGAGAAGCTCATTTCACCCGGCTGAATCTTGACTCTTTGAAGAGGGGGGCTGTGTTCCACGAGGTGGTGCAGGCACTGCTGCTAGGGCTGGAGGGCAGCAGATAGCTAGGGCACCAGCAAGACTAGAGAATACGCCCACCAAGCCTTCCTGGGCAGAGAAGTCACTACAGACAGCTAGCTACATGCCAGGCAGCCTGGCATCAGGCCAAGGAGGAAACCAGAAGGTGGGAAATGGGAAGAGACGCCCCTGCCTCCTGCACTGTTCTTCCAGTACTTCCTACCCACAGGGCCACCCTTATTTCAATTGGAAGATGAAAAGCATGGACAAAGTCTGGCTCCAGCATTACAAAGCAGGGCAGAAAGAGGATGGCTGGAGAGGTTGCAAAGTGCTAACTAGCAAAATCTACCACTACCAACACGGTGTAATTTTAAAATGCATCATTGCAGAGAATTTTCATGTTTCAGAAAATAAACTGGAATAAACTGGATACATTTAAAATGTTTTTTTTCTACACTTATGGTGTTTATACTATAGAATGGGAAGTCCTAGATATTATGTTTCTTTAAGTAAGAGTTTTGGGGCTGGCTTGTGGCCTGGTAGATGGGGCAGCTGGATCCCACATGACATGGCCAACTGTGTGGTAGCTTGTACAACACACCAGGGACATGTGTGCAGGAGTCCAAAATCTAGAAAAGAGGGAGAAACAGAGGAGAGAGGATTGTAGTATGGCCATGCCTCATAGGGAGGTGCTTTCCTGCTTTTAGTCTCCTTGTTTCTCTCCAGCAAGCACATACAATCTGGGCAAATTAGAAAAATAAGACTAAGAAGAAAAGTTTAATAAAAGACAGTTTTAATTCCTATTGGAGTGATGATATCTACCAGCTCCAAATACACATATTATTTGTCCTGTCCTGGGTACTGGGAATTTGCATCCTTAAATCTGTCTTGCTAAAGTACTTGAACTAGGTCTGATCTAATTCTTCTCTGTCTCCCTACCCAATATGCAATGTTTCCCATTATTTCAAGTTACATAACATTTTTCTGGCATTATTCTTCATTGGAAGCAAGTTCTTGTTCTGGTCTCTCCTTGGGTCAAGTCATCCTCTATAATTGAGTTAGATAATTTTACTGAGAGTAATTGGAGAAATGGTACCCCCACTGACCAAGCATGTGTACTAATTGATAAATATTTTAACACTCTCTTCTCCTGCAACTGAGATAGCAAACACCATACTCCCAAAAATCAGCTGTAGTGGTACCCTCTTTTTCAGCAGTGTCATGGTGGTTTTCTGCTCCTTTACTTGCAACTAAGTTTCTTTCTTGTCCTGTACCAATAGTCATCCCCAATGTAATAAATGCTTAAATACAAATTCAGAATTATTAAAAAAGGCAGCAGAAAAGTAGAGAAAAATATTTTCTAGATTAGTGATAATTTTCTCAGCTTTGAAAAAAATTTAACAATCATCGATGGAGAAAATGGTCAACCAGATGGCATGGTGGGTAAGCCCACATGGCTGACTGTGTGGTTGGAGTCCCAGACTTGACGACTTGTAAAACACACTTGGCATGTCGTGCATGCCCAAAATCCTGATAAAGAATAGAGAAGGGATTGTAGTGACGTTGATCTCCCTAAGAAGTGCTTTCACATGTTCTCTCTCTCTCTCTCTCCCTCCCCTCTCTCTTGCACACATGTCCTATAGTAAATTAAGAAAAAAGACTTGGAGAGAAGATTGTCAGTTCAATGTTTCAAAAGCTTCATTCTAATGAATATCAGTAAAACTGAATTGTAATGGAAAATAACAGCCTGGCAAATCTAAGTGCTCATGTAGGATGATGTGTTAATGACTGTATTATGCATAGGTTACATTTGGATTTATGAGAAAAATATCAAGACCCCCAGAGATGTGTAGGCATAGATTATGAATAGATCATTAGCGAAGAAGAAAATACAAATAGCGTAAGGGTGAAAATAGTTTATCTTCAATTTCTAAACTTAGAAATGCATGTTAAATTAATAGTACCATTCTAACCTAAGTTGTGGAGTGGAAGAAGTACCTCTAAGAGTCTTTTATATAGGAAATACGCTTACACAATGTCTGTTGCATTTTGAGTTGGCAAAATGCTTAAATCAAGTAATATAACAGCATATCACAAGTCTGAAAAGTGTTTATATTGTTCCATAAATATTCTGGAAATTTATTATAAAAATAATCTAATGAAAAAACAAGATTCACACATATAAAAAAGATCACAGCAGGGACCAGCTGTTAGCGTAATGGCTATGTTGCTGAACTCCCACGTAGTCTTAAAACTCACACTGGGCGCATGTGAGTGTGTGCCCAAGATCCTGAGAGGAGAATGGAGGAGAAGGGATTGCAGTGTGGCCATCCCCCCTGGGGGGGAGAGGTGATTTCTTGCTTTCTGTCTCTCTGTCTCTCTCTGCCTGTCTGGCGAGTGCATGCGCCCTATAGCAAAAACCTCCCCACCCCCCCAAAAAATAAAAAAGATCACAGCATTGTCACCATATACTCAAACACATATACGTTCTCTACATTACTGGACTTACATAGAGCATAGATCCTGAAAGAAATTTTACGTAGTCATTAAAATTATAATTTTGAATGCTGTGTAGAAACATCAAGTTTATGGTGTAAGGTTAATGGAAAATAATCTATATTATGCAATTATATAATACACAGAGTTCAAAAAGAGTGGCAGTTAATTTGTAAATTAAAATTATATTAGGATACTGGAATTGGGAACAGTAATTTTCTAACATTTTCTTACATTTTCTAACATTTTGCTAATATTACATGCTCTTATTTACCAATCATAATAATAATAATAATAATAAGCTATTTTACTCATTTGCTTCTGGAAGGTAAATTTTCCTTGTCATTCTCAGCATTGTTAGAAGAAAATTTTGTTCTGACAAAAGAATATAAATTTCTCTGTTGAAAAAAAGTCCTGTAATTTTTGCTTTATAAAAATTAAAATAAGAAAAAACTTTTGTTTTATTTGCAAAGGAAATAAATTAATTCAACTTTTATTTTATACTAATTTCTGTTAAATTTCCTTATCTTTGGCAGGAAGAAGAAATCTTAAAGAAAGTAACAAATCTTAACTCAGCTTTGTGAGGTATTTTCCAGTTGAAAAGAACTTGAGACTGTCATCAGCACCCAATAATAAAGCATTCTCTCTGCTCACTTAACTACATAAAAGGCAAAATAAAGTCATGAAGGCAAGGGAGGTAGAATGTGTATGGAATTATTAAAGTATCCAAATGTCAGAAAAGAGTCTCAAGGTATTCTCTAAGCTCAAGTACCTATGAACCCAGTTATCAGGAACTTTTGATGTTGCATTGACTTAAAGTTCCAGAGACAGCTTTAGATTGAGAAAGATTTTGACAATAAATTACAAGAGATGATTACATTAATTCCAAGGAAAATAAACACTGAACTGAACTGTAGACATGCCTAGGGATTTCTTATTATTATGAACTAATAATAAAAATATATTTCTCATCTGTTACACATAACTGCATAAGAGTGAGAACTTAATTTTTTATTAAATTATATCTTATACATATGGATACACATAATTTAAGAAGCCAAAAAATTCTATAACACTGCTTTTTAAAAATAAGATTCTACTCTCCCTGGAGGATTCATTTTTACCTCATAGTTACCATTTTATCTCTAAATAATTGCTCATTGTAATGCTTTTAAATTTTATTTATAATTTCAGTAAACAAGTAATGCCCTCTACCACCACTCTGCATCCACATTCACATTTCCCAACCTTCTAACCTCTGAATTTAATTAAAATAATTATTCTATTTGTTTAATTTTGCTAGGTGCGTGATAGTCACAGGTGAGTTATATTCTATCATGATTGCTTTTGCTGACCTGACCAGAATTTTGTTTTTACTACATTTTTCCCTCATTTGCTTAGCTTTCTATGTATTTACCATCGATTTCACCTCTTAAGTTATCCCAATGTGTGTAAACCTCTCCTCAATATACAGACACAGTAAATTTTGCAGTACTTTCACTTAGCAAACGAATCTCTTTCTGAACCATTTGCCCTGCATTAAACAAGTGCTCCTCTAATTCTGTTGCATCATAATTTTCTTGTGAAATTTCCTCCATGATATTTTGGCATTTATTTTGCTCTCATCAATGCTGGAGCCCTATATATTACATACCATATCTTTCGTTGTCTGTAAATATAAATCATGGATGAGAAATTATTTTCCACAGGAATTATTAAATCATTGCTCCATTTCCCATTTCTAGTGGTTATTGAGATACCTAATGTCATGCTAATTGCTGAAATTTGGCTTCTTCCTTTTGTTCATACTATTACAGTTAGAGATTTTATAAAAATGGGTATCGCAGAGGGTTATTTTCATCTGATATGCTTCTCGTTTGGTAAGGCAGGGGGCAGGGGGCAGGGATTTTAATCTTGGGATTAATGTCCATTTCTACTAAATTTTGGAGTTATTTATTTGATTTTCTATCCTTGACTTGCTATTTACTCTCTTCTGGTACCCCTGCTGTTCTGATGTTCGACATTCTGAACTGGCCATTTAATCTTTCTATCTTTCCTTCTTACTGTTCATGTCTTTTTCTCTTTGCCCTTTTTTCAGGAGATTTTCTCATCTAGTCTTCCCACTTATTTTTAAGATTTTATTTTTTATATTTTCTTTGGTTTTTGAGAGAGAGATTTTTGCTATATGGGGAGCACATATGCTCCCCAGAAAAGGAAAGACAGAAAATGAGAAATCACTTCCCAGAGGAGAGGGCCACACCACAATCCCCTCTGCTCCATTCTCCTCTCAGGATTTGGGGCACACATACATACACATGCATGCCCAATGTATGTTTAAGCCTCTGGGTCTGGGACTCGAAACATAGTCGACTACATGGGACTCAGCAAAATTACTATTAATCCATCTTCTGGCCTCATATAATATTTTTCTTTTTATTTTTCTTTCAACAATTATTTTATTTAACTTTATTTATTTATTTTAATTTGACCAGAGAGAGAGACAGAGTGAGAGTGAGAAAGCAAGCCTGCGCATCTGGGATTCAAACCATGGTCAGCCATGTGGGAATCCAGCACCTGTAACCACCACACCACTTGCCAGCCCCTCCATATGACACTTTCAATACCTAAGTGCTTAATTTTGTATCTAATATTCCTTTATCTGGCATCTTTTTAAATTTTATGGATGTAGTATCTTTTCTTTTCTCTGAAAGCATTTTATATGTTTTCTTATCCCTCAAAAGTCCACATTTACTCTAACTTGAGAAGCAATGCAATCTAGTGTTTACTGGTATGGATTTCCAACACTAAGTACCTGCACCAAGTACCTGCATCTAAGTCCTGATCCACTAACTGTGAGTTTTGTGACCTTGGGAAAGTTGTCCTTTCAGTACCTACGTTACCTTATCTATAAAAACTATACATTGGGAACCAGCAGTTAGCGTAATGGCTATGTCACTGGACTCCCACATAGTCGACCGCGGTTTGCGTCCCGGACCTGGTGGCTTAAAACTCACGCCGGGCGTGTGTGCATGCGTGCCCAAGATCCCGAGAGGTATATATATATATATATATACACACACACACACATGCATGATAGGGTTGTTTTGCATATTAAATGATTAATGTATGTAAAATATTTAAAACAATGCGGTCCTACAGGTGTTACATTAATAAATGAGATGACTACTTGTTTTTCTATTTGTTAGTGTTAGACTCTGCTGCTCACAGAAGGACATTTCTTTAAGTATCTTGTAATAGCCATTGGTATGGTCAGATCTATGTCCAGAGAAAAGATGACTGGAAGCTCTGTGTATGACTAAGTCTTGTAAACAGTGACCTTTACTATAGGTCCTTTAGTCAGGGAACTGTAAATGTCAGTATCTTCATACTGGGCTTGTCAGATAACCTGCCTGAAGTGTGTATACCTGTCTACCAGGCATGATAAAATGGCTAGGGAGCCAGACTTCAGTGTACAGTTTTCTACATATTTTCACCTACCACACTGATTTACACTTTGGGGGGGAACAAGCTCCAGTGTCCAGTCTGGAAGAGATGAGCTAAATAGAACAAGTGCCTAAAAATTTTGACTTAATTATTTATCAGTTTTCCCTATCACTAGCTTGAGAACCATATTCTCTGATTTAGTAAGTTAATAACCACTTAGCTACAACTTCCCGGCTTCCAATGTTCTTAACAGATGTGCTTTCATATCTTGATATAAATCCTTGCTATTTTTAAATGGGTTTTAAGAGGAAATAAAGGTAAATGTGAATATTCAATTTACTATCTTTAATCCTAAATTGAAATTTCTATCTGAGACAATTAAAAGCCATTATAAGTTTTTTAAAATTATCTAATTTTAACTAGGCATTTATCTCTATAAATTTTCCTTTCTTAACAAGCACTGATATTTAGGGAATAACACTTCTAAATAATTGTACCCATTTAAAAGTTTTTCCCAGTTACAAAGCAGAAATAAAACCTCAAACTTTAGCAATTATAAGGGAAAAAATGCTTAGCATCACCAATCATCAAGGAAATGCAAATCAAAACTACATGAGGTATCACCTCAGACCTGTTAAAATGATTATGTTCAACAAGATAAAGATAAGTCTTGGTACAGTGGTGGTTAAAAAAAAAAAATCTTTGTAGACTGTTAGTGAGAATGTAAATTAGTACAGTTATTTTGGAAAACAGTATAAAAGTTATCCCAAAAATTAAAATTAGAACTACCATATGATCCAGCAATCCCATTACTAGGTATATCTCCAAAGGAAATGAAATCACTATTTCAAAGAGATATATGCATTTCTGTATCGATTGCAGTGCTTTTCACAATAGCTAAGATATGAAATTAACCTAAATGTCCATCAGTGGAAGAATGGATAAGAAAATGTGGTATATCTCCACTGTGGAATATTATTCAGCCATACAAAAGAAGGCTGTCATTTGCAATAACATGGATGAATGTGGAAGCCATGTTATTAGAAATAAGACAGGCACAGAAAGACGAACACCAGATGATCTCACCTATATGTGGAATCTAAAAAGTTGATCATGGACCACCTCTGTGGCACAACAGTAAGCACTGCGCAAGAGTGGGATCCCACATACTGACTGCAGTTTGAATCCCAGCCTATTAACTGGTTCCAATGCCTGCCCTGTCTGCCTGAGGCACATTGGGCATGCTCATGAGTGCCCAAGATCCAACAGGCTTGAGAACTAGAGGAGGAGCATTGCAGTGTGACCAGACCCTGTGGAAGGTGCCCATTTCTCTCTCTCCTGTCTCCTCTCTCTCTCTCTTTCTCTCTCTCTCTATTTCCTCTCCCCCTTTCTCTCTGTCACTCTCATATCATGAATTAAGAAAAAAAAATTTCAAGGAAAAAAGTTGATCTGATAGAAGCAGAGAGTAGAATGATGGCTATTAGAGGCCGGAGTGGTTAGGGAAGAGAAGTTGGGAAGATATTGGTCAAAGGATGCATAATCACAGTTAGGATGAATCATTTCAAAGATTTATCGTATAGCATGGTGACTAAAGTTGATGATAACATAGAATATTCTTGAAAAATGTTAAGAGAATAAATATTAAATGTTCTCACCACGAAAAAATGATAACAATATGGGGTAATGTATTTGCTAATTAACTAGATTTAATATTCCACCATGTCCATATACTTCAAAACATTATGTTTTATGATATATACACACAATTTTAAAAGTCAATTTAAAAAGGGAAGCATCTCCATGAAAAGAAAACTAAAAAGCTAATGCTCCGAGTCGGTACTACGGTGTCCATCTCTCAGCTAAGCCAGCGGCCCAGTGCAGAGAAACTCCCCACAGGGCTAGTTCAGCACCAGTCTCTGAGCACTGGCTTCTCGGCTTCGTGCTTAGTGTGCAAGCATACCGCAGCTTGTCTGTCAGGTGCTGTGTGTCAAAATTAGTTTTTTCACTAAATGGAAACATGTTCATAGATGATATTTTTAAAAAGAAGTCTAATGCTTCAGATAAAACACAGAGAAACATCACCTTTAGGAATGATTCAGAAAAGTTCAATAAAGGAGAAACTTGGAAAAAACAACAGCCAGAGCCTCCATTTCCATCAAGCATCGTCTAGTGAGAGAAGGCTTACTTTTAGATTTCATTTTGTGGCAAGCAACACTACACTTTTATACAAAATATGCTTTGTGGTAACATCTATTTCAGAAAGTGTTGTTTTTTTCTTTTTTTTTTTTTTTTGCCTCATAGTCCATTTTGGGGGTAAACAAAGGCACTAATTAAATCAAAAATAGGTGTATTTCTTTTGTAAAACATGGTTTTAGCAATGTCAATTAGTATAGCTATTCATCTATCCTATTTTTAATTATATAAAATGAGAATTAAGGAGAAACATTTTATTTTCTGTCGCCTTAATTATCACACTATGGGATTTAAAGTCACGTAGAACATTACTAAAACATGACTTCACTGCTGCCATGGTGGCAGCATAATCTCGACTGCAGTAAAGTATGCAGTGGGAATCAGCACCACCTCAGGACTTACTGTGCGATCACACATAATGAGCATACAAAGCGACAGCAACTCCTGCAGCAGGACATCTCAGTACCAAGTCACTTGCGCATAACCTCTTTTGAAACTCACCGTCTCTGTCCATGGAACGGTATAGCTTATGTCAATGACTCACTGGTATTAATATGAAAGGAACATAGTGAGTGACCTAGGTCTCTAAGGAATGCAAACCAATGAAACATCTCTCCTACTGCTTATATTATTTCTTGTCTGTAAGATTAGTTCCTGGAATTATCAATAGCTGATACAGTATCCCCTCTCTGAAACTAGAATATTTAAAATTCATCTGCTTAATGAAAAAAAGAAACTCTGCCTTATTTCTCAAATGTAAGTACCCTCAAGGTGCTCTATTAACATTTAAATTTGAGATAATCATGCTGAAAAAAAAAATCAATGTGTGAAAAGATTCCTGTTCTATGCCTAACATTTGTTTTGATTGGCATACATTACAATTAGACTGCTGGAACCAGCAGTTGGCATAATGGCTATGTTGCTAGACTCCCATGTAGTTGACCATGGTTCGAATACCGGACCCCATGGCTTAAACTCACGCCAGGTGCGTGTGCATGCGTGCCCAAGATCCTGAGAGGAGAATGGAGTAGAAGGGATTGTGCCATGGCCATCCCCCCCTCCCGGCGAGTGATTTCTCGCTTTCTGTCTCTCTGTCTTTCTGGCGAGTGCACATGCCCTATAGGAAAAACAAAAACAAAAACAAAAAACTCTTAAATTATATTACTGATTGCTATTATCTTCTTTTTAAAAGTAAGCTGTATTTATAAATGCAAATATATTTGTACATATATATATATGTATATATGCACATATTTTTTGAGCAAAATAGTTGATCTAGTGAGAATGCTTTTGTAAACAGAAACCGTGTCTCTCACCATCCAAAATAACTCCCTGCTCTGACTGTATATTAAACCTTGATTTGGAAAGGAATGGAGAACGAGACTATGCCATTATTGTGGAAAAGTTAAATTATCTGAGGTAGGCAACAATATTCATTCTAAAATGTCAGAAACTTAAATCACCTATTCCCCATTATCTTCTTTGCTTAAATCACACACAAGCTGTAAGACAGAAACATGGCCTTGTTGTCTACCTGAACAATGAGTATATGTCACACACTGCCTGCTCAAATACGCACTCCCTGATAAAGATTGAAACTGCAGAGAATTTAATGGAAAGCAGACTCAAAAGTTTTTCTGTGTAGGCTATTACTCGACGCAAATGAAAAATGCAGAGCACACTGCTCTGGGCTCTTTGGCCCACTCTTCTGAATTGAAAGGGAAAATTGAAAAGGCCCAATTATTCTATTTATTACTTTGACGAGTTTTTATAACATGAAATGAATTTTGTGATTAATGAGGATTTTATGGAGACTGTACATAAAAAACTTCATCTGCAAAAAGCAAATAGCATTATTTTCTGGCTGGTGAAGGTGAAAATGAAATGCAAAATAAAGTTGATTGACTTAAATTTAATATATAAAAGGTAGCCCTAGTTAATAGAGTATTGATTAAAGATGTAAAAAGAGATGGTGACAATTCATCAAATATCCTTGTTCTAGGTCCTCAGGGTGGCTGCTTAATAAGCATCCTTTCTTATGACTGATTTATATTTTCATATTACTCTTTTCATGTCCTGTTTCTTTTTTCTATGACATAGCCAAATCACACACCATCATTACCAAGAAAACGCACTCATGCAAAAAAAAAAATTATTTGAAAGATTCTTTCAAATACTTTTAAATGTTTTCAGTACTAGAATCTTCACATACAGGCAACTCCCACTCCCCCACATGCACATACATAGACACCCACATACACATGAACACACACATTCCATCCTCAGTTCAGTTCCTAACACTGTGAAAGAGGAAAAGAAAAATCTACACATGGTATCTCTCCAGGGTTACAAAATATTTACAAATTGTAATGAGAGATAAAAATTATATTATTTTATATTCAAGAACTTACCCTTTTGTTTATTCTACTACACAACATATAAAGAAATGGGTAAATCTCTGGTGATTACACTATCGTTCTCATGAGACCTTCTGGAGTTCAAACTGTTCTGCAACACACACATTTGGGAAGTGACGAGAATGCAGAAAAAGAATGCCCTCCTTAGAGTGGAGTGTTTTAAGCATTTTTTTCTTTTCCTTGATCCACAGAAAACTTTGTATCTTATCAATATGAGCATAGACAAGAAACCAGCAACTCTACGAAATAAGTGTCAATCCAGTATATATATACATATATAGAGAGTATATATATATACTGTATACTGTATATATATATATGTATCAATCCAGTCTCTATATACATATATACAATATATATATACTGTGTATATATATATATATATATGTATATGTATATATATCCAAAATAATGAGGTCTAAGTCAGTAGAGGGTTACTAGTCAATTTCTCAAACACTTGGTAATCAGGTGAGTGGCCTAAGGTACATCCAATTAAAACCATTAAACAACCCAAGAGAAATTACACTGGTTAATTCTATTATGTTCTCTTTGCACTTTATAGATATTTTTCGATAGAGAAGAACATAAAGCATATGGTGATGCTTTCTTTTTATTGATGATAGAGAAAACAGGATTAATAGCTGCATCACGCTTTGGCTCAGCCATGGCATTATTCATGGCTAAGATCTGGAGCTCTGTAGGCTGAACTACACAGAAGGTTCAGGTCGCATTCTTGTTTCAACCTAAAGGTTATAGAGGCCAGAGACTAATCCCAACCACTTGGAGATACCGAACCAGGAGGATTGCAACATGGCGGAAGTATCTCTCAAAAAAAATAATGAAATAAAATAAAAGGCATTATTCCTGCTCACAAATAGGATCCTGCATAGTAGAGAACACGCTGGGGCACAGCTAGCTCTTTGAAACAATATAATGGAAATAAAAGAAAATTGTGTGACTAGTATAGTATTTGAAAAGGAGTGAAAGACTAGTCTTGAAGTAAAAAAAAGAAGCAAACAAAAATGTGGCATATATGTTTCCTCCAAATTTCTCATGTATGGTTAAAAATTATTTTATAGCACTTTTCTGTATGTCTGTATATGTCTGCTTTTTGTAGTTAAGTGTAGTTAGTCATTCTCGTCACTTAGCTCTCAAGATAATAGAAATTAATAGCATTGTGCTGGAATAATTTTGAACCCTCATGGGGAAGTTGCTGAGTACAGTTAAGTATTACTATTAATCACTAGCTAGGCTCAGGATCAATATAGCTGCACATTAAATTTAGCTTAGCCTGAATTATGCCTGAAGATATATTTAAACAATTATGTGATGCTTCTACATAGAACCATAAACGCAAATTTTCTAGCTCAGTTACAATGTTAAATAATATAGTTCATTGTCAGCACATGTGTCCCGGTTTTTAGTCTGAAAAATTTAGCCATTTTACATATTAGTAATATTCCATGATTCATGATATTTATCTGGTGCCTTCTGATTAAACTTTTCTCTTGCTGCTTTACTAAATACAATTCCTGGTTTATTAATACAATGCTTTACAATAGACATACATAGTAATTCCAAAATTCACAAGTATACATTTTTGCCTTTTTTCTGATTATTCCAAAACCTTGTATAGACATGAAGATTATGCAACGATATCTGCCAACCTTCCTTCCTCTTTACAGTTGTCAAAGTGCTCAATCAATAGTAGTCATCGCAGAAACAAAATCAATCAGTGAACACGGCTCCAAGAAAATGAGCAAAAAGCTTTTCCCACAACTGACATAGCCCATGTCTTCACGCATTAAATATTAGGCATGCAGAATGCAATAACATAAATATTTATAATAATAATTTATTTTGTAATACAATAGTTCTTAGAGTTAACAAAAATAATTTTCCTTTTATGTTTTTTTTCTTCTGCAGGTCATTAGGGCAAACTCTATGAGGCTCCCATTTAAAAGGGGCAAAGGTGCTAAAGCAAGACCTAAATGGTGGGGGCTTATTAATTTGCCCATGTCTGTCAGGGTCCTTTGGAATGAGATTGTGACTCCACTATTGGGAAAGATAGTCACAGAACTAACTTCCAGACAAAAAGTGTCTCCAAGCTGCTACTTAATGATATCTTCACCTTTAATAGTCTAAGGAATATAGCGGAAAGTATAGTCAGATTCTTAAAGTTGGCTCAGATTAAATTGGATGGAAGTGGAGGGAATATGTGATTCTGAATATAATTTAGTAGGGGTATTTTGCAATTTATATTCATGTCTTGCTTAGTTACTAAGATGAAGTCGGCTGGTCTGAACAAAAAGGAGCAAGCCAAAAGAAATAAGTATATCCTTAAAAATGGCAGTATCATGATTTTTCAAAGGGCCACGAACTCTTTCAACAGTGCCCATTTAGAGAGGGAGTCTATCTCCTTTCCTCTTGAATCTGGGGGGAGTCCGACTGCTTCAATAAAGAGAATATAGTACATATAATAGTATATAACATCTAAGGATAGTTCACACAAAACCATGCAGATTCTGTCTTGTTTTAGTGGAATATTTCCTCCTGGAGCCCTGCGCTCCAAGTCTGACTACTTTGAATTCTTCATGCTATGAAGAAGCCCAAACCACCGGGAGAATTATTCAGAAATATTAGTGAACAAGTTTCCAGATAATTGCATTCCCCAGCCATTCAAGTCACCTAGAGCCATCCATTATCTTCCCTGCTGTGGCCCAAGCATCAAAAAGACAAACTATTCTGACTGTGCCCGTTCTGAATTTCTGACTCACAGAAACTGTGAACATAGGGAAACATGGTCATTTTGTATTTTTAAGTGTTCAGGTATTTTGTTACATGGTTAACAAACAACAAATGCCATGGATGATCGACATATGGAAGGCAGGGTTACATTCCCCACGCCTTCCTAGAAACGAGGTTTTCATGAAACATATTAAGAGGAGATCTAGTTAGCTTTTTAATGGATTAAAAGGAAGCCAAAATAAAAAAGGGCAATCAAAAGAAGCTTGATAAAATTTTGTTGTTTTTATATTTACTTCCCTCTGAAAAATATGAAGTATATGGATTTCTCCACGTTATTTAAATAGCATAAGAACAAGAATGATGAGTTGACTCTCCTGCTTCAATAACACAGAGAAATAAGAGAACCATGCCTATCCCTTAAAGAAAGCAGTCTGGGGTACCAGCAGTTAGCGTAATGGCTATGTCGCTGGACTCCCACGTAGTCGACCGTGGTTCGTGTCCCGGACCCGGTGGCTTAAAACTCACGCCGGGCGCGTGTGCGTGCGTGCCCAAGATCCCGAGAGGAGAATGGAGGAGAAGGGATTGCGGCGTGGCCATCCCCCCTGGGAGGTGATTTCTCGCTTTCTGTCTCTAGGTCTCTCTCTGTCTGTCTGGCGAGCGCACGCGCCCTACAGTGAAAATCTCTAAAAAAAAAAAAAAAAAAAGAAAGCAGTCTGAATCTTGGAAAGAACACACAATGGTAGAAAAATGGAAAAAGAAACATAGATGAGGAAGAGAGAGAAAATAGACTCCAAGATGCCCATCTGGGTGGATTCCAGGTACAATGGATGAGTCCAGGAAGTTTTTGCACTATGCTCTGGACTCATCTACTTAGGATTCCTTCTGGTAATGTTTATGGCACCATTTGGAGGGGAGGGGGTATATTTTGGGAAACTCATCTAGCACACAGTGTGATAACAGAACCATTTTGGGAAATGAGTCCAGAAAACCATGGTTTCAAATATTCAGCAGCCTAGGTGGCATGCTGGTAAGACATCGTGCTCCATAGGCTGAGACCACATGAAAGACCCAGGTTTAATTCCCAGTCCATCCACTAAAAAAGCCAGGTGAGGGGCTGGCAGGTGGCATACTATTTGAGGGTGCTGAATTCCCACATGGCTGACTGTGGTTTGAATCCCAGGCCTGGTGTCTTGTGCTGTCTCTCTCTCTCTCTCTCTCTGGTCAAAATCGAAAAATAATGATAATAAATAAAAATAAAGTAAAAAAGATTTCTAAAAAAGAAAAGAAGAAGCAGCAGCCAGGTGCAACTGTGAGGTGTGCACCTATGATCTCAGTGTTTGGTAAGTCTGGGGCAAGAAGATCAGGAGCGTGAGGCTGATCTGGGCAACATAAGGAGACTCTTATCTAAAACATGAAATGGTTTGCTGAGATGCTTCTGTAGTCCCAGCTACTCAGGAGGCTGAGGAAGGAGCATCGTCACAATATAACACAACAACACAGTGAGACCTGTCTAAAAAAAAAAAATAAAAAGCAAAGTTGTTGAATTTAAGTGAAAAATAATGTGAGAATGGTAACACAGGTGGCATGTCTCATAACAAAGCAGAGGAGCCACAAATGGCGGCAGCAAGCAGTACCCCTGCGTCAGTCAACCTGGAACTCAAACACAGAGCAGCAAGAGTGACAGAGAAGGAGAACGAGTTAAACCTAGGCACATCCTTACCTGGTTTCTACCCTACAAATAGGAGAGCCTGAGTTAAGTAAATTCACTGTCGGAACAGAAACTGAACTTAGTTGTTTACGTCTATGTTGTGCAGTCAGCAAATCACTTCTTCACTTAATTTGGGGGAGTTGGGAAACAAGTAGACATGAGAAAGAATCAGCTCAATACCCAATCCTGTAGACTGGGTACTGTCAATTCTGAGAGAGCCTCTTTTTTAGGCTTCATTTCTTCCTCAACACATTAACTTCAGAACTTTGTATTTCTACCAATAATTTCAATTTAGCTGTGATTTAAAAAAAAATAAGCCATTAAACTTTATATAACAATGAGGTCATCAGGAAAGTGAAGATGTATTTTTCTATGTTTTTTATGCAAAAAGGAGTCATGACTTTCCCGACAACACAATAGTTTCCTGTTTCATATAAAAAAGACGATAGTTTTATAATTTCTTGATAAATTTCAGCAGAAAAAAAAAATGTGTGTCTCAACAATAACAAAACCTAATATATTTCCAAAGTTATTTTATAACTACACCGGAATGTCTGGGGAGAAGGCAGGAAAAAAAAAGAGAGAGGAAAAAAAATACATTGTTTATTTGCATTTTAATGGAGTAAGAATCCCATTTTGAAAACTGCTGCAGTTTCATTTTAAACCAAGCCATGTTTGAATACACCCATTTCAGCATTTTTAAACACCTCTGCTTCCCATTAAACCACTACATACATTTAATTTTCTCAATTGAAACTCACAGAGATAACAATATACCAAAAAAAGCATGGGCACTTTGGGCAATCCACTGACAAATGTAATAGTACTCATGTAGGATGTTCCATCTCAGTGCTCAGAAAAATACTGAATCTGACAAAATAGTTCTTACTTTCTTAAGCAGACAGACACTACAACACTAGCACAAGATAACTACTAGTATACGTTTTAAAAAGAAAAATTGTATTTGCATATGTTTTCTTCCCCCTTGGCTCTTAACCAAATAAACTGATTTCATTTCATATATATATATATATATATATATATTTTTTTTTTTTTTTGTCCAGTGACCTTGTAAGTCATATTGGAAGTTTTTTTACATGTCTATTATGAAGAAGTTTATTTCTAAATATTTTCAAGTATTCCTATGAAGGGGTTATAATATTCATTCACATAGGAAGGAGACTAGAATGTTGGGACGCTCGAGCTACTATTCATATAACAATTTATAACTTCTCATTTTAAGTTGGTGCCACTTATTCCTCTGTTGGGAAAGCTAACTTTCACTAAAATTAATTAGAAATGAATGCATTATGTTGAAGGATTATTATATCCCTCAATAAAACTGATCCTAGGATGTTTTGATGCCTGCCACTGTAAAACTCATAAATCTTGAAAATAACGTTGTCAATTCTTAATTATCTAAAAATTAATCTTTCTTCTCCCCCTTGCCTCCTGTTTTAGAGGAGAAACTGTCTGTGATCCTTTCCGTGCTAATGCTCTCTCTATATATTCTGCTTTTATCTTTTACTACGTCTTTCAGCGAAATCTTTCTCTAATAGAAGACACTATTTTGTGGAGAAAGATTGACTTTCAGGATTAGACAAACTGGGGTTCAGACTGTGATAGCTTACTGCTTTCTAATTCCCAGATGTGTGACCTTAGTTAAAATACCAACCATTTTGCACCAACAGGTAAAGGGTTTATAAACTCTTTCTCCAACAGCATGAAAATGTAGCCTCTTGCATGGTAAATTGTATCTCCAGAAAAGTTATAAGTATGCATAATTACCTTATGGGAAACCAATAGGTATGGACTTTCTTAAACACAGAGACTCTTTTTACTAAAAGCTTCTTCCTGCAAAGACCATGAAAATTATGGTTGCAGAGTTGTTACAAGAGCTCATGGCTCCCATGAAGTATGAAGGTTCTCTAAGTCAGGCCCACTCTGCATCCTTCTAACGTGAATCTCATCTATTTGCACCTAAACAGTCTGCTGGCTTGCTGCACAGACACCCAGAGAAGAAAAGTGTTTATGCTTCCATGCTGGCTTACTGTGTTTCTGTCCTATGTATCTTTCTAAGCATTTTAGTATCAAATGTGGTCTCTGATAGTCTTTTAAGTCTGAATACTTAGTTGAGTCTAAGAAGACCCCTGAAGAGCAATGTAGAAGTATAATATACTTACCTCCTAATAATACCATGTAACTCAGATTGCATATAAATACATACACACAACAATTTACATACATCTATTTCTGTTTCCTCACATATATAGTAAAACAAAGACTAATGCATTTGAATTTTAGCACAATTTGTAATTTCAAATGGACCTTTGTACATTATGATGTTGATCTTCCCCTGGTAAATTGTAAATCTGATGAAGTTACTATTGTCATTTTGGAGTTTCCAGCTCCTGTCAGAGTACTGAAACATAATACATGTTCAATTTCTGTTTTTCTTTCCTAGCAGGAGGATTCCAAAATAAAATCTGTGGAAATCCAAGTTCTTATTATTTTGAAAATTGTTATTCAAAATGGGGGTAAGAAGACTAATTCTCCAATAAATATGGGAGGCACTGAGTTAGGTGATGCTAAACAGATTTTCTTTTTATTATAGTACTTCTTGAAATTCTTAAGCAGAAATTAAATAAGGAAAAGGAGACAAATACTAATTGCATCCACAATTCCACCTCCTTCACTTTTAGGGCCAACTTTTACATGGATTTCGTGCAGATGACACTGCAGGAAACACTGCCAAAGTCTGAAATAGATCCTCTTGAAGCTCTAAGTGTCCCTTGATAAAGCAGATGCATCTGATTATCTCATATTGCAAGTGAGAGATGTGAGAACAGAAAGATTTAGTAAATTTCCCAAGATCTCATAAGTAGTATGTTCTTATAAATCTTACTCTATTGCTGACTAATGGCTGGTCATGTTATTGTCATGTTATCTGCACTACACTATCCAGTAATATGCTAAAATCTGAGCATATGTCCAAAAACCAGAAGGATCTTGGAATGCTAGGATCCTAGCAGGTGATTCCACTTGATCCTCAAACATGTAACTATTGGAATGTTGGTCCTCTGCAAGGGCCAGATGGAATTTTGCATTATATTTGCTTTTCCAGGTCTACCTTGGATCCTTGACCCTAATCTCATTGATAACAAAATATGATTCCTTTATATTTCTAGTGTTCTCTAATATTTTCACATATTGGAAAGGACTGCTTATACTTTACTGTAGCACTTCTTTCTTTATTTGCCTGCCCAGCTCAGCTACAAGTTCCATAGGAAGAATAACCATAAATCACTTATGACTGCACCCCCAGCATTCAACCCATAGTAATAATATATCAATCATTTTCAAACACTTTAAAAATAAATAAATGAGCTGAAGTGTTGAGGAGGTCTTTAAAAGGCACAGAGCTAATTTGTGCCAAAAAACCTAGGAAGTCAAGAACCCAGTAGCTCTGAAGACCAGATATGTTAGAAGTATTGAAGACAGCAATATTTGGACAGATAATGACAGATCCCCTTCTTTCTGTAAGCAGATGGTTTTGGAGAGTAGAACAAATAATTAATAAAATTCTATCATTAACTGATATATCCATCTAAACATTTACTGAAAACTTAGGACCAACCAATGATTCCTGATATATTTCACTGGCTTAATAAAATCTGTGTGGAGTACTGAGCATCTGGGCTGTCATTATTTAAGGTAAATAATTAAATACATGACATCTCTTAAAGAATTCTTGAAAAATGTAATCCCTTTTCACTCAGGATAAAGTAATTCTATTCTTTCTTTCTTATTATAAAAGAGGCTATCAAATCTCAGAAATCTTTTGGAAGAAAGACTGGGGGGGTAAGAATCTATATAAAGAGATTCTAGGGCAAGAAGAGATATGGTAAAATCATAATTAGATCCTAAAAGACATAAAGCTCATCGATGCATGATATGACATATTATAACATCACATTTTATTCATAAAAAGAAAGAAAAATTGACCTTCTGTGAAGCACTTGAGAGAACTTTGCCCTATATTTGTATTGAGAAGGACAGAGGAAAACTATAAGGGGAATAAGGATGAGTTTTTTTTTTTTTTGTGAGAGGTTTTTGCTATAGGGTGCGTGCGCTCGCCAGACAGACAGAGAGAGACAGAGAGGTAGAAAGCAGGAAATCACCCCCCAGGGGGGATGGCCACACCG
>NW_006209847.1:354897-392768 GCF_000334495.1 Tupaia belangeri chinensis | reverse complement strand
GCGCCCGGCGTGAGTTTAAGCCACCGGGTCCGGGACTCGAACCGCGGTCGACTACGTGGGAGTCCAGCGACATAGCCATTACGCTAACTGCTGGTCCCAATAAGGATGAGTTTTAAGGGCAAACTCTCTTATTTCTACTGTTAGTGAAAAGAAATAAGGAATGTGGTTTGAGACAATCAACAGACATCCAATCTGATCTAACTGACTGAAAAAGATCCCTTCCAACCACAAAGATTCTTAGTCATCAACTTACAAACATGCTCCACCCTTGTACAATAAATGACCTTCCTTACTCCAGCTCTTGAATTAATGAGGATTATGTTGGTTACAGAGAAATCCAACTCAAAATAGGTTAAATGGAAAAGGATTTCTGACTGAATGGAAATCCAGTACCTCATTAAAAAGTTAAACAATTAAGCCACGGTAAAGGCACAAATTCAGGCTTTGCTTCAGATATCATTTGTCCACCAGACAATCTCGTGTCTCATTCTTTCTTCCTCTGCACATCAGATTTATCCTTCTCTCTCAATACAATTTACAAAATGTTCACATGGCAAAAAAAATATAGCTTCTAATAAGCTTCAAGCTTTATATTTAAGTGCTTCTACAATGAGAGATTCATTGGACTTTCTCTCTACGTCTTAAGGGATTGACAGCCTGGATCAGATGTCTAAACTATTTCAATTAACTGTAATGAGGGGAGTGAGTTCATGTGAGAACACAACAGTTCTCTTACAGGCCATAAAAAGAGGCAAGAAGAGCTATTTCTAGAAGAAAGATAATCCCAGAAAAGTAATTACAAGAAAAACAAAGCAGATAGTGATAGGCAGAATAAAAACTGCCAAAGATGTCCATGTCTTATTCCATGGACCATGTGATGACATTACTTTATTTGGTGAAGGGAAGGAGTGTTGTAGATGGGATTAAGTCAGCCATATTGATATAGGAAGATTGTACTGAATTACATGGGTATGCCTATTATAATCACAGGGTCCTTATAAAAGAAAGGAGGAGGACTGGCCCCATAGCTCATCCATTAAGGGACCTGGATCTCACATGGCCTACCACAATTCAAGCTCTGGTCACAGAAGCTGGAAAAGCATGCCAGATACATATGCATGTATGCCCAATATCCTGACAGGCTGTTGGAATGGAGGAAAAAGGAAAAAAGATTACAGCTTGACCATACCCCATTGAGGAATGTTTGCACTCTTGCATGTACATGTGTACATGACCATGCATGTATGTGCACATGCCTCCTGGCACCAAAAAAAAAGAAAAGAAAAGAAAGACAAGAAAGAAAGAATAAAAAGAAAAAGAAAAGAAAGAAAGGAGGAAGAAGGAGAGTCAGACTCACATTTGCGAAGGCTATGCTGTTGACTTTGAAAATGAAAGTAACCATGAGCTCAAAAATACAGGCCGTCTTGAGAGGAGAATGGAGGAGAAGGGATTGCACCATGGCCATCCCCCCGGGGAGTGATTTCTCACTTTCTGTCTCTCTCTGTCTTTCCAGCAAGCGAATGTGCCCTATAGCAAAAACCTCTCAAAACAAACAAACAAACAAAAAATACAGGCCATCTCCAGAAGCTGAAAAACACAAATAATTTCCCTGTGCTGACAACTTAATTTTAGCCAAGAAAATCCTATTTTGGACCGCTGACCTCCAGAAATGTAATATAATAGATTTGCATTGTTTTAAACCACTAAGTTTATTACAGCAGCAACAGGAAACTAATACACAGACTGTCCGCTCTAACACTGTATCTTCTTAAATTGACAGTTTTATTGGTGCCCACTCAATCCCAACACATACACTTTTCTGTATCATGAAAAAGTAAACATTCAAACTTAAAATTCCACTCTCCCAACTTACATTTCAGTTCACAGTTTTCTGTAACATGACTTCTAAAATCAACCATAATAGAGAAATCATGTGTCTACATCTACCTCTTAGGTGTGCAAGAATAGACACAACAGTAGATTTCTTTGACCAACGATTCTTTCTTGAAAGTCTCTTTTCCATAACTTTAATTTAATGGTCTTAATTCTCCTACTCTGGGTTTCTTCTATTGTTCTTTCTTCTACTCCTCCCTTAAATATAAACTTATTTCCTTTGTGTATGATCTATCCCTCCTTTCTTTAAACACCCAGACACCTAGGTTTCAACCATGTCTCTGATAATTGATAGTTGCATGATAATGGTCTGATTTTTTAGCACAATTGCATTTCTCCAAGTAACCACACATCCCTTACACGGTTGTTACAGGATCGAAAATTGTGGTAAGCAGTTAGTTAGCCATGAGCGGGCAGCCCTAAGAGAAAAGCGAAAGGCTCACCTAGCTTCAGGTGCCAGAAGGGTGAGGCAATTTGCCATATTAATTCATTGAGGCTTGAGGGAAGCATACAGGGATAGTTCGTAGATTTTCTTTTGTCAAAAGGACCCAAGCAAGCATTTTCGTCATTAATACCAAAGACTAATTGGGCGATCTAATTGAGGCAACCTGACTCGCACTGGGCATATGTAATTAGGTGACCAAATTCCTCACTTTGCCTGTGAGGAAGGTGCGCAGGTGCAAAAGAGAACGTGTGGATTCAAATTTAAAGGAAGAACATAGGCAGCGTAAGGGGCCGCCCACTAATGAATATTCATGACCTCTAGTAATAAGAATAAAGGTTGACCAGTATCAAATGCGGTTGCCACTTGGCAATCTGCCCGCCCAACAACCTTTTTGGGTGTACTTTCTTCCTTTCCTTCCTTTCTTTCTATTAAACTTTCTTTTCTATCTACTTAATTCGTGGTTGCGGTTTCATTTTTGCGCCTAGGGACAGATCTCTAATTTTAGTGATCTGGACCCAAAGAACCAAGGATTTCACAATGCAGCTCAACACTTTTCTATCCATTAACAAAATGAGCTATAAAAAATATCTGTACGTAGCATAGATTTAATATAAAGGGCCTTACTCCCTTTGTTATTTTTTTTGCTTTCACTCTTTTATAGTTTATAAGCTTTCTCTAATCTTTCTTTTTGTTATCTAATTTTAAAAATGCCTACTGGACATCTTCACATGGATGTCCTTATGAAGGACATTTTTCTCCTCACATAGTCCAAAATTACCCCTCTGGACTTTATAGTATCCCAAGATTCAATCACAAATAGTCACTCCCCCTGACTGTAAAGTTAAACATTGACTTCAAACATGCTGTTTCCCAAAACCATTTAATCATGAAATATCTCAATTGACTTTTTTTTTTTTTGGAGAGGTTTTTGCTATAGGGTGCGTGCGCTCGCCAGACAGACAGAGAGAGACAGAGAGACAGAAAGCGAGAAATCACCCCCCCAGGGGGGATGGTCACGCTGCAATCCCTGCTCCTCCATTCTCCTCTCAGGATTTTGGGCACGCACGCACATGCGCCCGGCATGAGTTTTAAGCCACTGGGTCCGGGACGCGAACTGCAGTCGACTAAGTGGGAGTCCAGCGACATGGCCATTACGCTAACTGCTGGTTCCCACAATTGACTTTAACATAGTATCCACAGCGCTATTTCCAAACACTTTTGTTTTCTGTAAGTCCCAAATCCCAACCTTATCATCTTCACTTTCTGTAATGATATGATTTTATACTCAGATTAAAAAGATATTTTAATCATGTTGCTGCCTTTACTTCAAAATTTTTCAAAATCTTCTATCACTTTTTTTATCCTTCACCTTCTAGCAAAAAAAGAACCCTTCTCTGCACCAATCTTTAAAAGGAGGACAATTTTGGGACCAGCAGTTAGCATAATGGCTATGTCGTTGGACTCCCATGTAGTTGACCACTGTTCAAGTCCCAGACCCGGTGGTTTAAACTCACACTGGGCACATGTGTGGGCATGCCCAAGATCCTAGAGGAGAATGATGGAGGAGAAGAGATTGTGGTGTGGCCGTCTCCCCTGAGGGGTGATTTCTCATTTTCTGTCTCTCTGTCTCTTTCTGTCTTTCTGGCTAGAGCTCATGCCCTATAGAAAAAACTGCTCCAAAAGTAAAGAAAAAGGACAATTTTACATTTGTGTGTGTGTATGCATGTGTGTGCACGTCAGAAAAGTCATAACACATTTTTGCATCAGACAACCCAATATATCCGCCAGATTTAAGAGTAAAGATTTGAATTTTATTCCAATTTTTTTTTCACTTACTGGTTGAATGATCCTTGACAAATGGTCATTTATCATATTTTCTTACCTGTAAAATAGGAAAGAATAATTACCTCACAATACTTGAAGTAATGATTTGAAATGTATGTAATTTTAAAACGATAACCTTTTCTCGATCTTTCTAGTTAGCAATTCCCCTACATTCTACCTGCTCTTATCTCTCTCTTTTTCTCTCTCTCATCACAATATTTTCAACCAAGATCTCACTTAATTCAAATTGATGTTTAAAAATGCCCTTATCTTAATTCAGATTGCCTATAGATATTTAAATAAATGATGTATATGCTTAAGCATAATTTTAGTGTATTTCACATGCAATGTTTTATACATACCCATACTAAAAAATTACTCATTGATTATATAAAATTAAAATTTAATTAAGCGTCTGCATTCTATCTAGTGACCCTAGCCCTGGATGTTATCATATTAGAGAGAGACAGAACCTTAGAAAATCTCTGTTTTGATCTTTTCAAGGGACTTACCTGTAGTGCCGTAAAAGTTAAATCAGCTAATGTATCTAAAGTACTCAGAACATAAATATTTGCTAAGTGGTTGCATTTACTATAACATTTGAAATTCTTATAAGTGCTTCTATTAATGCCAACAAATGTTAATATTTTATAGATGATAGCATTTAGGCTCTGAAAGAGTGGATGACATTACCAAGGTCTTGCTGGTATCTAGTGGCAGAAGTTGCATCCTCTAACTACCGAGCCGATGCTTTTTATATAATCTCATTCTGCTGTTTGAAGTTACTGGCTTTGAACTGTTGTAGGTCTCAATCTGTGGTCCAGCGACATGGCCAACAGAGGGCTACTGGTGCTGCTACAGAGGGCTACTGCCACTGCCAAAGTAATGGTGCAGTTAAAAAGGACAAGTTTACTCTAGTGAAAAAGAAAGAGGAAAGGAAACAAAGAAAGAAAAAGAGAGGTATGAAAGAAATGAGAGACAGAGGGAGGGGGAATACACTGTACGTTACATTGCAAACAGGGGCCAGTGTTGCCAAGATAAAACAGTGCTCTGTGGAGCTGACACAAGAGAAGGTTCTAGATCCTCATGCCGAGACCTCTCTGAACATGCAGGACATGCGTGTGCCCACAGTCTGGAGCTGGCTGAGGCTGAAGCTGGGAGTAGATCAGTGCTGAGACCTGGGGGTTGGAAGGGGCAGAAGGGGCCAAGACTGGGAGGGGGGAGGCTGTTCTTTCTCTCTTGCACTCTCTTTCTCTCTGTTTCTATCTCTGTCCCTGTTGCTCTTGGAAACATAAATAAATACTTTCAAACTTGCAAATGGATCACCCATTATCACTCTCAGTTATAGTTTAATGAAGACAAATTTAACGGTAAGTAATAAGCATTCATCTACTTTTACTTGTGTAATTCATGAAACTGAAAAGTTGTCTGTTTTAAGTCTCTCCTGCCAGTGGATAATACACTAAGATTTTTTTTTTTAGTAGTAGTAATCATTTTAGTTAAAATTGATAAAATCAGGCATTTTAAATGAGTGTTTGTACTCAGCCACAGCTGGGAGAACTCACCTCTAAGGAAAACACATTGCTGCTCTCCTGCTCTACAGTGGGGCAGTATGTGCCTGGTGCTATTTTCTAGGTTTTGACTTAGAAACGTGACCAACTAATGGGACCAAATCACAAAAGTATAGAATGAATTACTCTTGAGATGCCTCATATCTTAAAAAGACACTGAAGAAAGTTCATCTGTCACCACCAGCACAATCCAAAAAACACACACTCTGCGTGTGTGTGGCGGAATGATGTAGAGTCACACCTCAGAGATAGTGCAGGTTCAGCTCCAGACCACCACAATAAAATAATTACAATAAAACGAGTCACCTCTGGCAGTTTCAAACTTTTCTTGTGCAGCTTTCTCACTTCTCCTAGGCCTCATAGAACACAGAGCTAGAGCCTCACTCTGAATTGGGATTTATTTTAAGGTAATGTTGGGACTGGTTTGATTTTCCATCCAGATCACTGAAACTTTCCCCCATATCAGCAATAAGGCCATTATGCTTTCTTATCATTTATGCGTTCAGTGGAGAGGCACTTTCCATTTCCTTCGAGAACTTTTCTTTGCATTCACACCTTGGTTAATTATTTTGGTACATGAGGCATAGCTGTTGCCCGTCTTGGCTTTCAATATGCCTTCCTTATTAAGCTTACCTAGTCTTCTTTTTCTTTCTTTCTTCTTTCTTCCTTCCTTTTTCTTTATTCCACTTTCTTTCTTCTTTCCTTCCCTTCCTCCTTTTTTTTCCTTCAATGCCAAATGGCTCATGAATACACACAACAGAAAGAGAGAATCCCCAAATGTGAGCTGGTCATGCTGCAAACTTTCTCTCCAATTCACCATCTCACCAAGATATTAGGCACCGCATAGGTAAGCCACTTGGACTGGACTCAGAGCTCCATCCACACAATGCTCAATTGCTGCACTAGGGGGTCAGTTCCCATTTGTAGCTTTTGATTAAAAATAAGAACTGTGAGAATTTTCCTTTCACTTGAACACCTAAAGGCCATTGTAGGGTTATTATTTGGCCTAACTTTAATATTGGCATTTCTCAGAGACTAGAAAGGCCCAAGGAGAGAGAGAAAGTCATGGGAAAAGTTGGTCAGTGCAGCAGGCAGAACTCACCAACATTTATCAGTTAAGTTTACTGTCCTTTAAGGGTGCAGTTCATGATGATCCAGAACTATTACAATAGTAACACTGACCAGGGACGACCACAACAGATATAATAATAATGAGAAAGTTTTAAGTATGATGATAATTACCAAAGAGTGACATACAGACATGAAGTGAGCACATGCTGCTGAAAAAATGGTGCCAACACACTTGCCCAACTATGGGTTGCTACAAACCTTCAACATATTTAAATTGTTACTATTATCTATTAACTTATTTGAGAGCCAGTACATAGTTTTTCTATTGTATTTAACATCACTTGCACAATCGTGAATGAAAATCAGTGGCAAATTAGCATGTAGACTTATATTCTTTTACATTTTGGAGTAATTTCTAGATTGTAAGGGGTTATTCAGTGTCTTCAGTTAAAAATAAAGCCATTGGAAAAAAGAACATTTTTACTAACCTATCTAAGAAACAACTTCTACATAACTGCCTCACTCACTTCTGATTGGCTAGTAGCAGAGTTTTTCCAAAAGGTTTTAGTGCTCACCAAGGCCCGCACACAAGGACAAGAGTATCTTCTTAAACTTTGTGGTCAGGCAACAAGACTGAAAAGAATCGGAGAACCAAATAAATTTTATCTCAATCAGAATTCCAGGTACAACCTGCAGAGGACTTGCACTAGCCAAATCAGTCACAAGCACTTGTCGGGGACCTATTGTGAGATGGGTCCACCATAGGTGAAATCGTTTCTGAGGAAGAACCATTAGGGTTAGTGTCTGGTCAGCATCGGTGGGGACCTGGCTGGTTCAGCTAAGCATCATACCTCCCTAGTCAACTGTATCATAATCACAGAATTATTATATTCAAAATATCAAGGGATTTCAATTAAATCTCTGGATATAACTGAGAGACAAAGAACGCAAGTTAATAACCTAAAACATCACAAATGAACTACATGTAAAATAACAGAACAAGAAGCTAACAAAGGCACACTTTAACCAACTGTTAAAGTCCTGAATCTTCCATCTTAATTTTTCTAGCTTTGAATGCCAAGTTGTATTTTTTTACTTTAATTATTATAATATGAACTTATACATAGTTATAAACTTGATATACAGTTATTCTAAATTTATAATGCCTAAGTAAAAATTATAAAAGAAATATTAAATTATAAAAGAAATATTAACCAAACCATAAAAAACCAACAATATCAATTTGCACATCATTAATTTAATAGCTAGTATTATTTTGTTAGGCAATTACTTTCACTTTTTACATGATACGTATTTTTTTTTTTTGGAGAGGTTTTTGCTATAGGGCGCGTGCACTCGCCAGACAGACAGAGAGAGACAGAGAGACAGAAAGTGAGAAATCACCCCCCAGAGGGGATGGTCACGCCGCAATCCCTTCTCCTCCATTCTCCTCTCGGGATCTTGGGCACACACGCACACGCGCCCGGCGTAAGTTTTAAGCCACCGGGTCCAGGACACGAACCGCGGTCGACTACGTGGGAGTCCAGCGACATAGCCATTACGCTAACTGCTGGTTCCCCATGATACGTATTATTTTAATGAAAGTTATATGTCCAGCATATATATAATCCACTTTGTTGTCAGAAAATACACATAACAAAATTTAACATTTAGCCATTTTTAAGTGTGCAATTTCTGTGGCATGAAGTACATTCACTTTCTTGTGCCCCCATCACTACCATCCATCTCCAGAACTTTTCTCTCTTCCCCAACTGAAACTCAGAATCAGTTATACACCATCTCCTCTTCCTCACAGCCTCAAGTACCCATTACTCTATGACTCTATGTATTTGTACTCGAGATGCCTTATATAAGTAGAATTATATAATATTTGTGTTTTTGTGACAAACTTATTTTATTCCCCCAAAATGTCCTCAGGGTTTATTTGTATTGTATTCTGTGTCAGAATTTCCTTTCTTTTTAGAGAGATTTTTGCTACAGGGCACGTGAGCTCACCAGACAGACAAAGAGAGACAGAAAGCAAGAAATCAACTCTCATGGGGGATGGTCGTGCCACAGTCCCTTCTCCTCCATTCTTCTCTTGGGATCTTGGGTATGCATGCACATGTGCCCTTGAGTTTTAAGCCACCAGGTCTGAGACTCGAACTGAAGTAGACTATGTGGAAGTACAGTGACGTAAGCATTACGCCATCTGCTGGTCCCAGAATTTCTTTCTTTTTAAGACTAAATAATATTCCATTGTATGTACACATCACATTTTGTTTATTAGTTATCTGTCTATGGGCACTTTGTTGCTTCTCCTTTTAGGCTATTATAAATAATAAATAGTAATTAAAACTTATAATATTGGTGCTCAATTATCTGGTTGAGTCCTTCATTTTAAGACAGGAATTAGACCAAATAAGTAAGTAAATAGGACAGATATCTCCGAAGGAAAATCACTATGACAGGAAATGGACATACATATATATTAAAATAGAGCGACTTCTAAAATGTAGTCACTCTGGTCAAGCTTTTGAGAAGGATTGCCTACTGTTCTCACTAAAAATCAAGTATTAGCTCTGCTTACTCATACTCACACAGAGGTTCTTACAACCAGAGCTGTTTTGAGGCTTGCTTGATCAATCACAGCCTCTTAGGAAATACAACTAGACTCTCTGAAGATTCCTTCCTCCCACCCTTCCCACCTGGCTCTTGGGGCCAAGAAGGTTGTTACTGTCCCTTCTGCTATCCCAGATATACACACATTTGGGATGGAACACTAAGTCAACATCCAGGTAGTGCATCCAGATGTGGATGTTCATTCCTTTGAAGACCATCCTGGGCATGTGTGATGAATAAATTCCTCCCCTGAGAGAGATTTGCAAGCACAGGAAAAACCCCACAAAACCAAACCAAGGGGCCAGGTACTATGACAGACCTTCCCTTGCTAAATATTTACTACCAACTCTCAGGAGAAAAGTAACAGCTAACCTCTTGCCCAATGCAGTTGTCTTTCTCTGGCAGTTACCTCCCAACGTGGTTTTCAGGCATGAGAGTGTATTTCAGAAATCTTTATTTTTTCTATTAAAACTTGTTTTTTTCTACTTTATGTATGTCTGTGACTTTTTATTCTGCATCTCAGAACTTGTAGGTCTTGTAGAGGTCTGGACCTAAAGAACCTCAGATTTTACACCCTGCAGCTAAGCTCCCCCATCCTAGAAAACTCACTCCCTGCAAGCTTCTTTTGAGCAACTCTAAGCTTATCAATGAGCTGGCATTTCTCCTCAATGTGATAGCCAGTCCTCTGCAAGCTACTTGTCTCTTCTCACATAACGTCAGCTTCTCAGAGACTGAACAAGCTGAAACAAAGACGAAAAGCCCAAACAAAGCCCTCATCTCAGTATTTCATCGGCAACCAATTTCCAAGACCCATTCCATGCCTGGGAGCTCTGATCTTTCTTCCCTCTACAAACAAACTGTCCACTTCACTATTCCTTCTCTGTGTCTGCATCTCTAATTCTTGGTGAGTGTGAGACGAAGAATCCGGTTCCCTTGCTGTTCCTGCATTGGTGTTCCAGGTACCCCAATTTCCTGCATCATAATTTTCTGGCATCAAGTGAAATTGCTAAATCGTATGGTAATTCTGTTTCATTTTTCACAGTGACTGTACCATTTTACATTCTTACAAGCAACCAAGTTACATTTCTTTTCCAAGTTACGTTTTTGATCCACATTTTTTTTTAGCAGTGCTTTGAAATTGAAGCCCAATTGCCTAATATAGACTGATTCTGTTTACTGCTGATAAAAATAATCTCAAAAACTATGCTGTCAATGGTGGCCTTCATAAATTCTTGATTTTAGCAGATACAAATTTCTGCTTAAAGCCCTCTTAGTATTTTATTGCTCTTACTCCTAAATTTTGCCTGCATTGTCTTTCTTGCATGCTCATTTGCATGTATTAATACAACAAAGAGCCAAGGACAATTCTCTGTATCTAATCAAAGAAATGTTATTTTTTGTCATCCTGCATTCATTTGGAAACTGCTCATTTTCTCTCTTTATTAACTAACCCTCCAAAGTATCAGTGATGTTCCTGGTCAGGTTCCCGAAGGAGCACTGGGAAATATTCTGCCTTGGTTTGGGACCAGTAAACTCACTGGATTGTCTTCATCTATAGACTCTCTGAAGATTCAGACAGTCTCTCAGACATATATATATCCTCAGGCTTTTCAGGTAGCAACAACATCATCAGTTCCTCATGACTACCAATCTTAACAATCAGAAATTACATGTATCATATTTTGGTATCACATATTCCCCCCTGTTTGAGATAGAAATAATTCCTGGGCATCATTCGTTACAAAAATAATTACATATATATATAACCACCAGACCACCTGCTGGTCCCCCAATGGCAAGTTTCAAACTCATGAAAATGTTTATGTTACTTATAATGAAGAAAAAGTGGCAATTACTTGAGAAGCTTAGCAATAGGGAATGAAATTTTAAAAATAGTTTATTCATATGATTATTCCACTTTCCTAACCCCAGACTGGTTCCAAGATTATTTGTTATAATTGTACTTGAGTTATTATGTATCTATCAAAAATTATGCTCACAGGGACCAGCAGTTAGCATAATGGCTATGTCGCTGGACTCCCATGTAGTCAACTGCAGTCAGATGTGGTGGCTTAAACTCATGCCGGGCACGTGTGCGTGCGTGCCCAAGATCCTGAGACAAGAATGGAGGAGAAGGGATTGCGATGTGGCCATTCTCCCTGGGGGGGTGATTTCTCGCTTTCTATCTCTGTCTTCCTCTGTCTTTCTGGCGAGCGCACGCACCCCATTGCAAAAATCTCTCTCTCAAAAAAAAAAGAAAGAAAGAAAGAAAGAAAGAAAGAAAGAAAAAAGAAAAAATGAGGCTCACAAAAAGTATATGAACACGGGAAATAATTACATTATAAAATTCATCAGAAAAAGCAATTTGTAAATATAATATGATTACAGCTTTGTAGGAAAAGAAAGAATCAGGAAAGAAATATGTCTTTATCTCACTCTCAGAGCTGTTCTCATTTCTCCCCCAAGAACCCACTGCCATCTCTTTCCACCTGCTCCCTTGTCTAGTCTCCCAGGTCTTTTTCCCTGCACCCCATCATACACAGAAACTGCAGCCCAGATTCTAAATTTCAACCACATTCCTTGTTTTCCTTAACAGATTAGTCGCTTCAGTGTCGATGTGCTAAGAAGAATCTGAACTACTTTGTATATTTTGACACTTATGATTATGAAGCAGAAGCAAATGGCTTGTGCTTGTGTTTATTTTACATTCAACTTTTACTTATTATTTTCGCCCCATGTACAATTCTGTTTAAAAAGTAAACGTTTGCAAAATGTACGTTTGAATGTGAGACTGTGGCCTGGAAAGAAATGCCTCAAAATATTAGTAGTAGTTAAATTAAAGTGTTAAGGTGATTGATGACATGTTTTTCACACATATTTTTGTATTTTTGTTGCCAAGGAGACAACCCAAGGATCTCTACTCAAGGTGTGAGGGTCCTTGGCTTCCTGCAGGAAAGAAGTCAAGAGTGAGCCTTTAATGAAGAGGGAAACAAGTGTATTATGTGTACAGAGCAGATACTGCATAGGTGGAGCAGCCTTGTGACGGCAGCTGGGTAAACAGTTCCTCTCCCTCTTCAGGTGGACAGGATCAGGCATTAACCTGGGACTAGCTCCCACTGCCCACTGCTTACCTGGCTGCAAGCCTCAAGAAGGGAGAACCATTATCCCCAAAGAAACATGGAAGAGCTATCCTACAGGTAGGGCAGCCCTGAACGTCAGTCAGTGTCTGGCGTATACAGCTTGGCGTAATGCCAGTCTAAGGGGCAGTCCATTCATGGCTTTTCTGGGAAAAGGATAGTGATTTTCCTGGAACCGTCTCTCCTATTTTCTGGCTTCATCAGGGTAGATCTTGTCATTGCCATAGCTATTCTAAATTGTCATGTAACAGGTAGGACTGTTATTTTGCATAATACCATACAAGGAGGGTAGAACGAGTTTAAAGGTTAGACACTGATCATTCCAGGCATCATCCAACTGGTTAAGATCCAGCCTACTGGGGCCAGCAGGTGGTGTGGTGATTAAGGGCGCTGGACTTCCACATGACCGACCATGGTTCGAGTCCCAGCCCTGGTTGCTTGTTTTCTCACATTCCCTCTCTCAGTCTCTCTCACTCTGTCCTGTGACCAAATTAAAATAAAGGAATAAAGTTAAATAAAATAATTCTTTAAAAAAAAAAGATCCAGCCTCTCAATCACTTCCTGTCTGTCAGGTTTTACCGTTTTATTGTAGGTGTTTGGAATGTCCCTCACCTCAGTCCTTTCCTGTCTCAATTGTCTTCTTTTTTTTTTTTTCAGAGAGAGATTTTTTTCTATAGGGTGCATGTGCTTGCCAGAGAGACAGAAAGACAGAAAGCAAGAAATCCCGCCCCCTCCCCAGGAGGAATGACCACATTGCAATCCCTTCTCCTCCATTCTCCTCTAGGGATTTTAGGCACACATGCACACATGCCTGACATGGGTTTTAAGTCTCTGCGTCCAGGACTCGAGCCACAGTTGACTATATGGGAGTCCAGCGACATAATCATTATGCCATTTGCTGGTCCCTCCCTATCTCGTTTTTGCCCCCAAATAATTATGCATTAATTTCGTTATCAATAAAAATAAAACAGCTAATTATAATAACTGATATTTAAATGAAATACATTGTAGTAAAAACACTAAGTCCATTAAGGTAGATCAATCTTGAGCATGAATCTCAGGAACCCCCACAAACTAGCTGTGGGGTTCAGTAAATTATACTCTTCGAACCTTGATTCACTCACTTGAAGCTGAGGCATACTTCCAATTTGCAGGTTGATGTAAGGGTCATAAATAAACAGGAATGTGAAGAAATGAAATGTGAAGAAATGAAATATGGCACAGACCAGATACTTAGTAGATTGAGAGAAAATATTGTATTACATTCTTGTAAAGGTTTTACATTTTAATCATCCTTTTCTCAACCTCTGGAGAGCAAAAAGCAGCTGTGACTGGCATTATTCAACTCAGCTGGAAATCTATTTCAATTTCTTTAACTCTTCAGTTTCCCAGTCCTACCTGTGCCTGCACCAAGGATCCCTGGCTGGAGAAACTTCCCTTTTTTTCCTCCCAGGAGGCTCTGGAACCAGTCCAGTGACTGGTTATGTTTCTCACATTCCATCCTCTTGCACCACTTTGTTTAAAGTACCTTAATAACATCTTGGAAAGTAAACGTAACATTAGTCCAGGTAAACTTTGTTATCCTTGTGGCACATTCTTACCAAGTCATTAAATGCCCTGGAGTAAATCCTCCTGCTCTGCAGTTTAATAGGGAGTCACTCAGAACTGTGGAATCAATTACGTTACTGCTCCCTGCTTCCCACTACAGAAAAGGATTGACAAATGACACACAGAGGCCTGCTTAGTGAATGAGTCACTTTTCCCTTAACTGCAACTAAATCAGCGTGGTAGTCCCAGTGCTAATGAATATTAGTCCAACCAAATTTCAGCTGGGAGCAACCCAGAGAATTTCTCCAAGGCAGTCATTTTGCAGATGAGAAAATTCTAGCCCAAAGAGCGAATGAACAACTGGGACATGGTACACATTGAGTATAAGCTTGGTGAATGAACACACTTTTTATGTCAAAGAGAGAGAGTGTAGCACAAAAAGTAGTAGCTAATATGTATTAAGGGCTTACTTTATTAGACACTGTTTTTTTATTGTAATTTCCTATTTACATTTAACACACATCTTTGTAAGATATAGTAGTCTTTCAGTGTTAAAAAAATCGAGAATATAAGTGTATTTATCAATTTTAACATTGACATTAACATTGCATTATATTGTGCACACTTGTATTCATTCTTATTAGTATTTTTTTCCTTGAGGCATTAGTTTAGCAATGCCATTTCCTACTCTGTTTTGGTACAGCACTCCATAACCTATTCTACTTGTTTATATAACTCCTCATGTCTGTTAATCATTTTCGCCCAAACTCCTATCCCTATCCCACCTACAAGCAATTTCTAGTATCTACTATTATTCTATTTATTTACCACTGAGTCTTCAGTTTCTGCCATAGAGTACAGACATTTGATATATGTTAAGCAGAGACATAGAGTCTGGCATAGTTTGGTTTATTTTGCTTAGCATCTTGTATTCTGCGTTCATCCACTTTGTGTGAAATGTCAAGATATTGTTCATAGTATTTGTTTTGTATATGTGCCACATTTTCTTAATGTATTAATTGATTTGGGGGCACTTGGGTTGATTTCATGTGCTGCTATTGTGAATAATGTTACAATAAACATGAATGTGCAAACATCTGAGTCTTTTTCTGTCTTTGGGTTAAGTACCCAAGAGTGGGATTACCAGGTCTTAGGTTAGTTCTATCTTCAGATTCTTGAGGAACTTCTACACTGTTTTACACAGTGGCTATACTAATTTACATTTCCTTCAGCAGTGGATGAGGATTCCCTTTTCTCTACATCACTGGCACTTGTTATTCTTTGTTTTTATTTTGTTAACAGCCATTCTGACTAGACAATGACTCATTATGGTTTTGATTTGCATTTCCCTTACGGTAAGAGATGTTGCCTTGGTCCTAGTTCATTATTGCATTGCTGACAGAAATGCATGAAACTAGGTGATTTAAAAAGCAATTGGGGATCAGCCCAATCTACTTTCAGAGTATGGAGCATGCAAGAGGCAAGGAGTGAAAATCCACAGAGAAATCAAGGGGAGAGTGTGGAAATTCTAAGTGTGAACATGTGTCTGAAGCTGAAGAGCAGCAGTGGGCTTCCAGTCAACCAAGCACATCTACATGTTTATTGGCAACCTCAGCAAAGGGGAAAACATGAAAAGGATCTGTGAAGGATGACAAAACTTCCTGTCCAAAGGAGAAGGCACAAAGCAATGACAGCCTACATCCTCAGAAAAAAATATAACTCCCCCATTGCCCTCTAAACTGCCACCAGTCAACCGGCTTCACTGAGACATCTTGCTGTCTTGGTGCCAACAATTAAAGATCAGATCCAAAGGCCAGAAATTAGATGCATGTAGGGGACTGTGTGACTTCACTTATCCAAATCAAAAGGATATTCCTACCACAGCATAAGAGGCTAGGATTGAGTCATCATTACGAAGAAAATTAAATATGGGCAGAGGGAAAGCATTGGCAGAAAGTCCTCAGGAAGGGATGTGTTCTGAAAGGACTAATCCTGCGGAAGTGGCTCCTCCACCTACAAAGGCTTTGCCTAACCCGGAAGAATCTGCAGCTCTCCTCGAGGGAGTTAATACAATAGAGGTGACAACCTCTGCCCCAGAAGCTGTGCTGGTCTCCTAGAATTGCATCTGTGGGAAGATGGGGTCAGCAGAGTCACAGGCTGTGGAATCCCCACAAGAGGCCTATGGTGTCAGGTGGTGTGTGGTCCATGGGAGAGTCTCCCAGAAAACACAGGTGGTTGGGTTCACCTGCAGTTTCATGCTGGACAAGCCTGGGTTCCTGAGAAGCAAAAAAGGGAGAGTGTGTGCCCTCTTCTTACTTCCAGCTTGCAGTTTCCCACCCCTGTACCTGGAGGACAATATGTTGTGCCCCAAATGTGTGCAAAGTAACAAGATCTTAATGAAAAGTCTCCAGTGGGATTAGAATACCAAGAAAAGGGCACATTTATGGTTGTAATTTATGTTTGAAAAGTTGAATGGTTGACTCCACAGTGATCAGACAGCTGAACTCTGGTTCTCCACACTGGCCAAGCTTCTTTCTGCTCAGAGGATATGCAGACTGGTGGGATGCAGATGCTATCCTTGGACCCTCAACAGTGCCTGCTGTCTCCCAGGTTGGGGTACAGAGACTTGGAAAATGGAAAAGACTTAAACAAAGGACCATCCATTCCATTATTAAGATGAAAACGTTGTTCCTACTACCAAATGTCTACCCTTCTGAACTAGAAAGGACTTCAGCAGCTCTGTGAAGTGGGAACCTCCTCAGCAGTGCTGTGGAGGAGATGGGACAGGAAACTCATTTGCTTTGTGTTTGATTTTTCCTCCTCAGGATACTGATGACTTAGGAGATGTTTCATTCTGATTATAAACTTAATAAATAAAAATATTTTAAACCAAAAAAAAAGCAATTGGGGTTTATTGACTTATAATTCGGGCAGCTGGAAAGTTCAAAGGAGCAGAAGGATAATCGTGCTGCAATTCCTTCACCATCTCTCCCTCCTTTTGGGATTTTGAGCATGGACACACATGAACTTTTTTCTGAACTCAAGTTGTATGGTCAGCCATTGTTCAATTAAACCATTTTGGCCTAAAACAGCTGCTGTACTCCCACACTCGTATTCCTGTGGATAAGATGAAATTGTATAGGTTAGGCTATTTTCCGAGCTGGATGTTAGGTTACAGCCAATCACAGCAGCTAAGCTTCAGTCATTTGCAGGCATTCTGCCTTTTAAACTGTGTTAATGCAGACAAACTTCAGGATGTAACCAACCCATATTGTTTCACGACTTCATTCCTTCACTTTCACTTATATACCTCACACTCCCATTCCGGTACATGTCGCTTTGCTTTTCCAGAACTTAAATACCATGCAGCCACGAGGTTAGTGGAGTTGCTTGAAGTCCTGCAAACACCCCAATTTGAATCATGTTAAGATCTGCTCAATTAAAACTCCACTCTAATAAACTGGCTGTTTTATTTTTTTTTCTTTTAACTCCATGTAGAATTCAGCTGCCTTAACATCCACATCACCCGCTAGCCTAGTATCATTTAATTTTAGTATCTCTTTGTTTATTTTTGTTTATATTATCTATCTAATTGTGTGTGAGAGATTAAATTCCCCCAAATTAATGTCTAACTATAGTTTATCTTTTCCTTTAGGTCTATGAGTCATTTTTTATATTTGGGTGCTCTGACAGTGGGTGTGTATATATAATTGTATCTTTTTGTTGGGTTGATACATTTAATGCCATATAATTACTTTCTTTGTTTCTTTTAGCTGATTTCAGTTTGAAGTCTATTTTGTCTGATATCTGGATAGGAACTCCTGATTGGTGTGTGTGTGTGTGGGGGAGAGGTAAAATTATGTGAATTTCAAACCTTTACCCTCAATCTCTGTATGCCTTTATTGCTGCGGTGAGTTTTCTTAGAAGTACGTGTTCCTATAGAAGGTTCCTGGTTTTTTTATCAGTGTGTATCTTTTGATCGAGGAGTTTAATTTATTTATGTATATTCATTGTCATTACTGAGACTGAAGGACTTATACTTGCAATTTTGTTTCTTGGTTGTCCTGAGTTGGAAATTTGATAAAGCCTTCTTTGGCCAAAAAAAGTGTAAAATCCTTCAGTTCAAGGTATACTAACCAAATGCTCGTGAATTCTTATCATCTGAAGTCACTTAGTATCCAGCTCAGTCATCAGGTCAACTCTCACAGTATCTCAGTGTTTGTGTTCGCGTAACCCTTATTTAATAATGGCTCTAAGGAGTAAGAGTAGTGATGCCACAATTCAGATATGCCAAAGAGAAACAGTAAACTGAAGTGAACATTTTTGCCATAATGAGGATGGAAAAACATGTATGCCCATGTTGCTAAGATCTACAGTAAGAATGAATCTTCCACCCATTAAATCATAAAGGAGAGAAAAGAAATTTACATTAGTCTTGCTGTCACCCTTTAACCTGCAAAAGTTACGGACACAACGCATGATAAGTGCTTAGTCAGGATTAAAAGACATGAACAGAAATACGTTCTGACTGACAGTAATCAGATGTGTACTATCTGTGGTTTCAGGCATCCACTGGAGGTCTCAGAACAGATGCCCTGCAGATAAAAAGGAATTAAGGTATGAATTTCTCTGGCAAAGAACAGATCATGTCAGACTGAAGATTCTTGTTACATTGCTTGTGTATCCCATTAAATTATTTATCAAGGCTAGAATCTAACTAAATTTGCCCTTTCATCATCATATCCCATTTGTCTGCTAAATTTGTTAACCTATGTACTTTGGTTTCCTCAACTAAAATGGGGATGGATGATGAAGTTTCATTGAGTTAAATGAAGAAAGGTGTGGAAAGGACATAGTTTCTAGGACTTAGCAATGAGTTAACTAAGGGCAATAAATACAGCTTTTCAAAAAATAAATGCTTTGTGATATTTCATTAGAAAAGCAGCACACATAAAAAGCAGCATACATATACAACTTCATTATATTAAAATTAACTAAAATTGTGTGTGATATTTAAAGTGGAATATAAATTTGATTTTGAATAATGGTAAGTAAAAGAAATGCTAAGAAAAAGGGTAAAGAAGAGAGAACAAAGGGAAAATGTGAGATGGGAAGAAGGAAATCAGGGAGCAGAGCCACTGCCTCCAGTGCACCTGCTCGGTTCAATCTCATCTGTGCAAAGCCTCCCAGGTCAGGGGTACCAGCCTAGCTTCCCAAGGGGGCAATCCACTGGACAGGATAAGAGGTTCACAGGCCTATTATTTCTATATAGCATATTCATTCCATGTTATTTTAGGATACCCCCATCTTAATTCTGAATTTAAAAAATAGAAAAGGAAATGTTTGCTTGCTTAATCTTGTTTTTTTTTCTTCTTTAAAAGAAGCAAGACATTTAATTGCACAAGAAAATATGAAAGACCTAAACTTTACAAAGATGTCTCAGATGACACTGTCGAGCTCATTTATATGAAAGGATAAAGAGAATATCAACAAGATGTTGGAAGGTTTTTGGAATCTTTCTATTTTCATTTCCAGAAGCAGGCAGGGAGCAGGGCAACCCTAATTCCATACACATTGGAAGTGTGTGGGTAAGTCTTGGTGTCTAGGCTAGGGGTAGACAAGGGGATGGAGGGTGAGCACATCAGTCAATCTAAGATACAATTCAAATTTCCCCAATATTGGGTCATCAGAAAAGTCATGACATTTTTTGCACAGAAAACAGAAAAAACATGTCATGACTTTTCTAATAATCCAATACCTTTGTCATCTGGCCTTAAAGGGGAAGAGTTGGTGGGAGTGAGTAGAAATTATATATGAGTGGGGTTTTGCCTCATTAAACTTTGAATTCACAAAGTTCTGCTTCATATATTTTAGGGGAATGCATAATTGTTTTTGTGTAGGACCTCTGTTCCTGCAGGGTTTCTTAATCCTGATGTATACCTAAGGAAATTACTCTCCAAGAAGCTGGCAACTATTACATAAACTTTAGTTTTGCCTGTGTGGGCTTATGGATCAATGACACTAAGTCCATATTCACTTCAACCTTCATTTCTAGATAGTACTCTCTCATTTCACCTCCTTTTTTCATCCTGATCTTCTGACACCAACACTGCTATTATGAGAGGGGGGTGAATTTTCAAATGCTTTTAATTCAGTCTTTTGTGCCACCGGCAGTATTTTTACAGAAGTCTTCAGAGAGAATAGTGAAAAATATTAACACTTTCTTGTTGTCTACCAACTGCACTGTCCATAACTTTTAGCGAAACCCAAATGAAGGAGCTGCTCCAACCAGTTGAAAATCTTTGCTTTTGTATGGATCATTCTGCTTTCCCCATAGCTAAACAAATAAGTCAAATAAATAAATAAATAGATAAGAAGTATACAGAGTATGTAGTCCTCTTACAAAGACACCTATTCCACAGTGATAGGTCTCCAGTGCAATAAACCATGCCCTTTTTAGGCTTTCAGCATATTCATATGCTGTGTGTGTCTATTTATGTCTGTGTGTCGGGGAGTATCTGAAGATTACATTGGGTCATCAGAAAATTCACAATGCATTTTCCATAGAGAAATATGTCATGACTTTTCCAATGACCCAATATATGGAAAATGCAAATTATGAAAAACCTATGTATTAATTTCAGATCTTTTGCACCAAAATAAACTCATACTATAATTCCATTTTTTTCACAAATGTGTGTGTGTGTGTGTGTGTGTGTGTGTTCAGCAAAATAGGTGACCAATTTCTCAGGGTAAACAATTTGACTTTTGAGTGACAATTGTTTGATGGACATCATGCTAAGCACCTCATGTATATCTTCATTTAACCCCCAGGACAGCCTTGTGAAATAGTCAGTTACTCCTTTTTTTCTAGGTAGAAAATGTGGTTCAGAGAGTTAACTAAATAGTCCAAGGTGACATAGTAGAATGGGGCAAAATTCAAGCTAAGCTCAGTTTTCCCTGGCCTTAAGGATTAGACTCTATCCCCAAGCCATAGCACAGAAGGTCCTCTTTTAGACTCCAAGTTAATTCCCCAGTCCCTTCCAGAAGCATCTTGATAGGACACATGCAACTACGAGGAAAGAAAAGTAACGGACCCAGATAACACTCATGAGATCAAGGGAAGGGTAGTATGTTTAAAGCATATTTATCTGTAAAGAATGCTCTTTTCTTTTAAAGCTCCCCTCGTGGTTGATGCCCATCTTTGAAGCATTTCTTTGCTGGAAGACACCACGGTTTTCTGGAGGGCTCCAGTGCTTCCTACCCTTCTCATACATAGTGACCCAAAGCCTCCTCTTCATTTTCTCTTCACGAAAGCTTCTTTTAGGCCTGAACATAATACCAAACAAAGAACAAAAACAATTTTGTTTCAGCTAAAAGATCACTTCAGTGCTGAACAAGGATTATTTCAGGCTAATCTTGTTTTATAGCAAACATTGTGGTTGAAAAGCAATTTAGTCATTGATTTACCCAAATTCTCTCTCCCAAAATACACCCACAACATTTGTCTTGGGCTGGCCCTGTGATCTAGTGGTTAAAGGCAGCTGGGTCCCAGATGGCTGAACGCAGTTTGAATCCTGGCCCTGGCAACTTGAAAAACTCACTGTGTGTGTGTGTGTGTGTGTGTGCATGAGTGTGTGTGTGTGTTCATGTGTGCCACAAATGCCAACAGAGTACAGAACTAGAGGAAAAAAGATTGAGGAGTTTCTATGCCCCATTGCAGGGGCGCTTTCTCTTTCTTCCTCAGTCTCTGGCAGGTGCACCTGCCCTCTGGCAATAAAACAACAATTGAAAAAAAGTGTATCTCCTAAGAAGTTCTATATTAGCACATTAACTGTTATTTCAGATATATTAAATCACAAACTATTAGACTCTGAAGTGATTTGAACAATAACTAAATATACAAACTTCAAAAAGAAAATATTACAGGCTACTTCTTTCTACACTTCATAACTATGAAAATGAAAGGAAACAAAAATATACTACCAAAGCAAGATAATATTCTTCTTCAAAAATAAAAGAATAGGAAGTTGATCTCCCTTAGAAATTAGAAAGTTACAAAGCATATTGTAGTACTTCTCAGATCAGAAAGTGCATATAAATTACCTTAAGAGTTTGTTCATTTGGAGATTGAATTTCAGTAGTTCTAAAGTAAGACTGAGATTCTGCATTTAGTTATTATTATTATTATTTTTTAAATTCCTATAGGGCACATGAGCTCACCAGAGAGAGACAGAAAAGCAGAGGAAGAAACCACCACCCTCAATGGGACACAGTCATGCTGCTTCTCTTCTCCATTTTTCTATCCTGTCTTGGTTTGGGGTATGCATACAAACACTTCTAGTATGTTTTTAAGCTGCCGGGGCTAAGATTTGAACCACAGTTGGACATATGAATTCTAGGTTCCCTTAGTCACTGTGCTACAGGGCCAGCCTGAGATTCTACAATTCTAATACACTTTTCGTTCAAATTGCTGTTGCTGTTGCTGCTGCTGCTGCTGCTACTGAGGCTGAATAGTGGGGCAGGTGCTAGACCATAGTGGACTTGAAGGCCAAACTAAGGGTATTTGTGTCACTTTTAAGAGCACTGATACGTGGCATGGACATGATTTGGTTTCTAAATATAACATGAGCTTTGCTATGCCAAAATGTCTAGAATGAGACCAGAGTTGATACTATTGAATTCCAAAAGCTCTTAAAGTACTTGAAGGGCCCATATCTGTGGCATAGTGGCAATACACTGCTCAAGAGAGGCCTGATCCCACATGGTGACTACAGATCAACCCCCTAGCCTGGTCAACCTAAAACACATGCAGAGCACACAAATGCAAATGCCCAAGATGTGTAGGCTAGTGGACTGAAGGTAGTGGGTCATGGTATGACCAGACCTTGTGGCAGGTCCTTGCGTCTCTCTTTTTGTTTCTCTTTCTCACTTGCATGTGCATACACATGAAAAAAGTAAAAATAAGAAAAATAAACATGAAATAGTTGAAGACAACGGTGGTAGCACAAAATGGTGGGTAGTATATAGGCAATAAAAATCATTAGGATTTTAAACATAGAATCAAAATTTGTCGTTTTCTAAAAACGGCAAGCTGAGAATGGCAAGCGCAAAGTGAAACCAGGTAAAAGGCCTTAGTAACCGCGGTGAAGGTCTGCAGTAAGATGGGAGCTAGAGAAGAAAAGGTAGATTTAAGCAATGCTTGGAATTAAGGATCTTTTTTTAACTAAGTTTTTGGTGGTTCTAAGAGATTCAGTGACATCAATAAGGGAAAGACACAGAAAAAGAAGAAAGGATTTGAAGATAGGTAAGATGTTCATGCCTTGCAACCTTAGCTGATATATTTAATATAATTTATAATTCGGTAGCCTAATATGTTTGCCCTCCATCCTCCAACCTTTTTGCTAATAAAATTTGAGTGATATAGGTTCTCAGCACAACACTGTAAGCCAAAACAGTATTATCCAAATATAATTCCACAAATATTTTTATAAAATGTATTGCTTCTGACCAAAAGGTTGATACCTGATTTTTAAAAGTCAGAACTCAAATGTCACACTTAGTCAACTATAACGGATGTGAGTGTACTGCATGAATAAAAAACATCTTGTCAAGAGACAGTGACTAAGTCTGTAAACTAGATTCAACTGAGAGAGTAACACCAGTCACGACAGGGTTTAGCCATCTGAGACCTGAGGCTGGAGAATCAAATCTTATGAACTGAAACACATTGGGAGTCAGTAGGTCAATGTAGTGTGGCGCTATTTGCTGTAATGGCACTAAGCAATCACACGGATGGATTGGCAGAGCAATGCACGTGTGAATCACTGTTGTAGCATCATCCTGAATTCATTTTTAGTTTGAACTGTCTAGGAAGGAGTTAGAAAAGACGCTGGGCAATGCCCCTAAAGGAGATGCTGGGACTTCAGAGTAGACGATGCCAACGAGAGTGTCTATTTATCTCTGTGTGTGTGTGTGTGTATGTGTGTGTGTGTGTGTGTGTGTCTATTTATCTCTACCTCAGAGAGCTAGATGGCTGTGCACCCTGGGAAAGTTCCCCACAGCACAGCCTTCCCTTGAGGTTGAAGAGCTCACTACACCATAAGGAAAAAATATATACAGTCTTTGAAATGAGACTACATAAATCTAGTTTTGCACCTGAGGCATCTCCTGGTTTCATTATCTTGAGTGAAGAAGCTGAACCATATTTTCACTTGTTAATAACAGTAATGAGTGATTTATCATAAAAGGGCTAAATAAGCTAGTAGACAAAAAGCACATGAGAAAGTTAAGAGAATTAAAGGTGCTCATTAACTGTGTACTCTTTTCCTTCGTTTTATTGTAAGTGTGGTTCAAGACTTTAGTGCACATAAAATCCCCAGTGGTGCTTGTAATATTGTAGGTTCCTAATTCTAATTCATAGACCTGTAGATGTACTCAGAACTGTGTATTCCAAGGCACTCTAGGAACTGATGCAATTGATGCATGGACCGACTACACTTTGGAAGCCTTATAAGAAAGCTGAAGTACTCATTTTATAACACAAAGAGGGCATTCTTGGATCCACTACCAAAAAAAAGAAGTTAAGTTCTGACTCAAAACATACTACATAAAAAGTACTTAGTTCCCTGGAGTGCTCTAGAATCTCAACAGAAAAGAAAAGTATCTTTAATCTAAAGCTGGTAAAACATTTTTCCTAGCAAATCAAATGTCACAGACATAGGAGAATATGTTTTACAAAGTCATCTCGAATTTAAGGCAAAATCATGCGTGACTATCCTATGACTAAGAATATTTGATTTAAAGAAATTCACTCATTTAAGCTCAGTGGGTAAATTTTCAGGAAAAAAATGAATCAGGTATTTGAGGATGAGGAATATATTTTTCTTTTTTCTTAAATTAATTTTATAATTTCTCATCTACATTTAATTGTTATACATCTTTATGGCATTCAATATGATGTTTCAAAGCATGCATGCAGTATATGATAATAAAATCAAAGATTTTACCATACACATCATATTCAACAAAGAACCTTACTTTTTTTTTTTGAAGAGGTTTTCGCTATAGGGTGCGTGCGCTCACCAGACAGACAGAGACATAGAGACAGAAAGCCAGAAATCACCCCCCAGGGGGGATGGTCACGCCGCAATCCCTTCTCCTCCATTCTCCTCTTGGGATCCTGGGCACGCACATACATGTGCCTGGCGTGAGTTTTAAGTCACCGGGTCTGGGATGCGAACCGTGGTCGCCTACGTGGGAGTCCAGCGACATAGCCATTATGCTAACTGCTGGTTCCCCAAGAACCTTACATTTTTTGTCTGATAAAAACATTTTTCCCGAGCCCCTTCTACCCACCAGAGGACATGTACTCTCACCAAAGAAAGACAGGAAGACAGAGACAGTAAAAAAGCACCTGTCCAATGGGGCACAGTCACACTGCAATCTCTTCTCCACTATTTCTCATCCTGATGGAACCGCAGGCATGAAGGCACAGACGCTAGCTGTTTTCCCAAGGTGTTCAGGCTAGTACTTGAACTACAATCAGCTATGTGAGGGATCTAGCTCCCTTGCCCACGAGGCCACTGGATAGCTCAGGATGACAATTTTATATTTGTCTTTTTTCTTTTTTTGGTTTTCTTTGGTTTGCTATAGAGTATGTGCATTCACTGGGGAGAGGTAGAGAAAAAAAGAGATAAAGTAAGAAATCACTCTCCAAGAGGAATGAACCACACTACAGTTACTTTCCCTCCATTCTCTTCTTTGGATTTCAGGCACACACACACACACATATGTCTGGTGCATTTTTCAAGTCATCAAGTGCTTGACTCAGACTGAGGAGTCAGTCACGTGGGATCCAGCACCTTAACCACTATGCCACCTGCTAGCCCAGAACATATTTTTTTCTATCCAAGTTCACGTTCTGCTTTTTGTCCTTCTTTTCTCTCATAATTCCTAAACTGTAAAGTCAGTTTCTTCTCATTACCCCCTCACTTAAAATTTCCTGTGCTCAATTCTGTGCACAGGGCTCATATTAGGAAAGATGAGTCAGCACTTTCTGTATAAGGTATGACATTTCTTGTTTAACAATTTTCAAACACTCCAGCAAGTGCAATGACATCCCACCTGAATTCCAAAAACTGTTCCTCTCACGAAGTGAGCTCCACTCATTTACCTCCACAGCAACCGTGTGCCCCACCCGCGGTGTGTGAGTGAACCAACCATCCTCATTCCCAAGCATTTTCCATTCATCTTGCTCTTCAAGACGTGCAAATACATTAAATCTCTGAGTGCCGAGTGGTGGTAAATCACATCTCTGCACGCCTGACTACCACTGAAGCCGCTGACAAGGAAACCTCATAAAGGAGATCACTCGATATAATAATCTTGTTCCAGATATGATCTGGGGGGAGCCAGAAGTCATAAACAGAGGGGAAGGAGGAGAGGAAATAGATGTGATCACACAGCATGCATCAAAAATGAATACTAATAAAAAAATGGAAAGAACAGAAACATTTTGGGTCTTTCTCTTAAAATAGCTTTGACATATGGATGAGAAAGGACTTCCTCCAATTCACAATCCTTTGGAGGCAAAACCAAACTGGGCATTGTAAAGAAGAATTTAGAACCTAAGCTAGAAATAGCTTGAAATCACTAATCCTCACTTTCAAATTTGAGAGGACCTTCAAAGGTTAATAAAATAAAATAATAATAATAATAATAATAATAACAACTGTAAGCTTCATTGTATATTTAGGTCTTTTTAGGGCCCCAGAGAGAAATCAAGGAACTGGTAATCAGCACTTTTAAGATTAAACTCTAAGTGTACCCAGAAAATCATAAAGTGGAATTTTCTTCTTATTAAAAGTTTTATATACTATGGTAACTAACAGACTGAAATCAGGCAGAGAGAGTGTAAAAGAAAAGACCATATTTTAAGTCAGGACAAACTCCAGAGACACAAGGGTTCAAAAAGAGGAAGACCTCAGAAAAGGCAAGAGAAAAAAAACATTATCAATCTATAATCCTCAAAGCTTTTAAGACACAATACAAGGAGTCTTCAAAAAGTTCACAGAAATGTGTATTATGAAGGAACTATGCATAGATTTTTTTTTTAATTTTGTGTGACAAAATAAGCTCTTACCTTAATTCCATTTTCCACAAACTTCTTGATGTCGCCTCATATATTATATCTGAAAGTTTAAGCTCTCACAAGCCCAGCTCTCCAAATTCATCAGCAAGGACCTTGTAATCTCACCTGTCCCGATTGCATGTTCCAGATACTGTGATGAGGCCAGGTCATGCTATGCACACCTGCTCCAGGTTTACCTAAACCTATCCATGCCATGCCTATTCATTGGGCTACTGTTGTCTCTATCCCCAGTCAGTAAAACTCAGCCTCCTCTCCTGCCCTTTTACCTAAAACAAATATGCCGTTTGCAGTCACATTCACTTAAACTTCTGCGAAGGAGGCAAATAGTCTCATATGCCTGTACCTATGAATGCACTCTCTCTAGGAGGCTCACTCCAGCACATCCTTCAAAACTCAACTCAGGCATAGCATCCCTTACAAGCTTTCCCAGGTCCCTCCTTCCCCACATCACTTTTCTCACCCTTGTTCCCCAAAGATCTGGTATGCATAGACCTACAATAACCTTTCACTGATCTTTTACTGGTCTGTCACCCTTGCATAGTTTGACTCTGATATATTAGGCATGTTGTCATTTTAGGAGCTTGTCTTATATCTGCTTCCATGATAAGCACCCAGACCAATATTGTAGTCTCTGATTCTTGAAAAAGTCAAAGATAGAAATCATTTCCCCTGTTTTTCAAAAGAAAAAGCAGTCTCAGAGAAGGAAAAAAGAAAAAGAAACACGATCATTTGCTCAAGGCTATATAACTAAGATAGAGTAGAGCAAAGATTACTGCATCCATAGTTCTTGATCTTTTCTAGTTACAACTGATCTTCTGTTTAGTGCTGATCACCATACGTCACCCTCATTCTGAACATTTACTGAAATAAAAATTTGCTGATTAAAAAATGAGTAAATGAGTTAATGTGTGGGTTCATGATATATTAACTCCTACAATACTATGCTGGGCAATGCCACCAAGTCAGCAACAAATTAGCACCTTGCTCACATTCTGTTTTAGTTTGCTATTGCATTGCTAACAGAAATACCTGAGACTGAGTTAATCATAAGAACGGAGGTTTATTTAGCTCAAGATTTGGAAGTCCGAAGTCCAGAAACCAACTTCCGGTGAGGATACTGCAAGGCAGAGGCAAGTGCTTGAGCAGAGCAGTTTCCAGAAGCTTCTTCAGTCATAGGAACCCTTTCCTCATGACCTCATCACACAGAGGCCCAAACCTAGGATACCACAAAGTGATTAAGTCTTCATTTAAACACCCTTACAGTACAACCAAGTCTCAACTCATGAATTTTGGGGGACATCCAAACTATAGCAGTCTCTCCATGAAAAAAGAAACTTAAAATCTGCCTTATCCTGATTGAAACCGAATGCCCCATGCAACATCCTTGCATCTCAGTTCCCTACGGGCCTCTACTAGACGTCTCTACAGGCATCTCCTACACCTATCTTCACCCCCTTTCTCTGAGAACTGACCCTTGTGTGCAGGAACATGACCTCTATAACATTTATTAGTAGTATGTAACTCATTCCTTGGGCACAATTGATAAGATAGGAAAGATACTTGACCTAAGTCATATCAATCTCATTCTGTCTCCCAAGAATTAGAATGAGGTTGGTCAATTGAACAGAGAAATGTTTAAGCTCTGGAGTTGTGAAGTGACCTTGTTTTTTTTTTTTTTTTATGTGCATGTCAGATGTGAAATCTAGTGTGTGGAGAGTCTACTGAAGCAGATACACAGACACAAAATAGAAGCAAGAAAGATACAGGCTATCATTTGAATTATGGATGTTCTATGCTTACTTTTATAGTATGGCTTACTGCCAGGCTGCCCTTGGGTTGGTTCCATGAACTATCCATACATATATCCAATATATTTCCTTTGTTGTTTTGCTTGAGTTACTTTGAGAGTTTTAACTAAAATAATTCTTCATCTCTAGATACTCTCTCTGACACATTCCTTTAACCACATGGACCTTGGCAGCACCCCAACATCACAAAAGCCAATATCCCTTTTCTGATCACATCTATGTTTTTCAACTTGGTTTTTCAACCAAGTAATCCTTGTGACCACTGGCACTTTAGCCATCTCCCTATCTAAAGGCACCTAGCATGTGTTCACTCTTCACTCAATTTTAAAAAATTTATTATTTATTTATTTCTCCCAGCATGAATACCTTGTATATTGGTCTTGTCAAACTTATTGCTATATATATTATCATTGAAAGGTAACTTTTCATTTTCTCCATTCGTTTTTAAATACCATCTTTCACTTCCTCCACTTTTCAACATACTTAACTTCTTTTCCCCTTTGACCTTCTTTAGGCCCATCTAGTAAGTGAACATCATCAGCAACAACCATAGCAACAACGTGAAGGAATCCAATGCTTTCCCTTTTCACTTAGAATAAAAACCAGTCTAGACAATGCCTTACAAAGCTCTATCCAATCTGGCTTCTGTTACAACTCTTACACTATCTGAAACTATTTCCCCTCACAATCTGCTCCTGCCTCTATGGCCTCCTTGATGTTCATAGAGTACACCAAGGATAAAGCCACTTAAAGGCCTTTCCACTGTTCTTTTCTCTGAATAGACAGCCTCTCCCTCAGGCGTTTGCCAAAGGTTCGCTTCTTTATGTCCTTCAAGTTTCTACTCAAGCATCACCTTTGCAGCTTGTTTAGTCACCCACTTTTAAACTGTAATCTTCCCGTAGCCCCATGGACTCCCCAGTCTCCTCTATTTTCATTCATAATGCCTTTCACTATCCAATATACTCCATGTTTCACTTAGTCTGTTTTTTGTTTTGTCTCATCTCTTCCTCAACACACACACACACACACACACACACAACATTGTAAGCCACAATGGCAGTGATTTGTGTCTTGTTTTATTCCCTGCTAAATAGCTAGTTAGTAGAAAACTGACTAGATACCTACCAGATAGTGCATGCTTAGTAAATACTCATTTAATTAGCAATAAAACATTTAGCATATAGTACAGCTCAATAAATATTTAACATTTTTATTATTGATGTTTTAATTTTTATTGTTCTGTCACTACGATTTACTAGTTGTTATACTATTTGCATTAGACCAGGTGAGAAACTAGTTCTTTTTCTTTATTATTTTTTTTCTTTAAGAGGTTTTTGCCTTTGGGCATGTGATCTCACCAGAGAGAGAGAGAAAGAGAGAGAGACAGAAACAGTAGAGGAAAAGTGAGAAATCATCCCCTAAAGGGGATGACCCTGCCTCAATCCCTTCTTCTCCACTCTTGTCCAGGGATTGTGGGCACACACAGCACACACACCTGGCGTGAGTTCAAGCCACCGGGTCTAGGACTTGAACTGCAGTCGGCCATGTGGGAGTCCAGTGATGTAACTGCTACAACATCTGTTTGCACCAGAAAAACCAGTACTTCTAATGTTTCCTCTTGATCATCTTTTAACTTATTAAAGAAAAAGATGGATGGGGAAATAAATAGGGAATAAATCATAACAGCAAAGATAAATAAATAAATAATCCAAAAGTCACTTCAATAGAAAAACTAATAATTTTCCATCATATGTGCACTCAAAATATGAAAGATTCAGCATAGTCATTAAAATATGTTCTATATCCTCCCACATTATCTTCCAAAGTAGCATGGAGGCCAGTGATGCGAATAATGGTTCAGGCGTTGTTATCAGAGAATAAGCATTACATGCTTCAAGGTGCATGAATGCATACGTGCTAACAGTATTTTGGGAAAGCAGTTCTTAAACCATCAGAAGCCGTCTAAGGGGAAAAGTTTACAACTTCTGTTCTTAAAAGGAAATAAGGAAGTGTCTAGGGGTTTTTTTGTTGTTTGTTTGTTTTTTTCTTTTTTGGAGAGATTTTCGCTATAGGGCACGTGCACCCTTCAGACAGAGAGAGACACAGAGACAGAAAGCGAGAAATCACCCCCCAGGGGGAATGGTCATGCCGCAATCCCTTCTCCTCCAATCTCCTTTGGGATCTTGGGCACGCATGCACATGCGCCCGGCGTGAGTTTTAAGCCACCGGGTCCGGGACGTGAACCACAATTGACTACTTGGGAGTCCAGCAACATAGCCATTACACTAACTGCTGGTTCCCTATTTGTTTGTTTTCTGACATGGGACTGGAGAATATTAAATACACATTCTCCCAGTAGTGAAAAAAAGAAAAAAGAGATCATCTGAAAGGTACTCTTAATTATGAAGGTTTTAAGATCATTCCTATGAGCTTGGTCATAATTAGTTTCCCTTAAAGGTAACCACTGCCTGCCAAAAGAAGCCACGTTAAGCCATATTTACGACTTATAGAATATGTCAGAGAAAATGTTAACCTCATGCCCATGTCACCAAGTGGATCACATAGGGTTGGAATCAGACTCCTATCTCTACCTTATGGGAGTTGAAGGAGCTTTGTGAAGTTACTCATCCCCTGTGAACCTTCATTGTCTCATCTCATACAATGCGCATTGTGGCATCCTCCTCATATGGCTGTTGGGAGGATTAAAGTGATGATATGTATAAAGTTCCTGGCATGAAGCCTAGACAAATAGCAGGTGCTTGATAAATGTTCATTTCTTTTCAATTCCACTAGCCATCTCTCATTATGGGGCCCTCACTGGTTTATCGACTCACCTAATCCATGTTAGGTATGTCACCCTTCACTGACAACAAAACACGTTCAGTAAAAATGGCCTATGCCAAAATAAAGAGGTATTATGGCATCTTAAATGCATCAGGAAGAAATTTTTGAAGCAGTTAAGACATCAGTAGCTGACTAATGTCCTTACCTAGGTGAACCCAGATCAAAGTTGATAGACTCCATATATGTTGTTAAGAGATTATTAAATGAAGCTCTAGTAGATAGTTGGTTATGCTACTCAGTTCCTATTCTTTATTTTGGTGGCAATTTTGCTTCTAGGAACCCACCTTGCACCACTCTCATACTGAGAAATTAGTGTGAATAAACGCCTTCTCTGGGCAGCAGGGATGAAGCATATGGCCTAAACTAAAGAAGACAATGCATTCCACCCATGAGTTCACTCTGCATGTCTTAACGATAGTATCTGCCCAAAATCTGGCTAGTGAGAACCAAAGAGACTTAATTAAAGAACCAGTTTTAAGCTCTCAGGTAAGACATCTTTTGCTTCTGCTATACTAAGCATGCCAAAAATATAAGCCTAAAGCTATGGGTGGTTTTCATATAAGAACCTGAGAACGAAATTATTCTGGAGAAAGTAGAATCAAATATGTTTTCTTGTGATATAAGTTCTGCATTAAAAGGCACATATGAGAAAGATGTTGTTGTCCTGTTCATAACTTTTCAGCACCTCTGGTTTCTATGTATACTCATAACTTTCTACGCCAGCCCTGTAACCTTTTACCTGAAACTTGTCTCTGGCTACATAGATATTTTTGACCTGAACACAGAGAGGAAATGCCTGGAGAATATGAAAGCCATAAATGAATTATTGCATTTAGAGGATAAATACCACTGCTTCCTTTTCCCTCAGTTGTTGTAACTCCACGATTATCTTATGGCATTTCTAGGTAGATTGAGCTTTGATTTCCAATGACAAAATATTTGTCAACATATTTTTCATGGCTTTTTTTTTTTTATTCCTGTCTCATTTTCCACTTCTCCACCATTGCTTACTTGGATCTCCTGCAAAATAAAGTACACACATGTGCTAAACCTCATCTTAGAGTCTGCTTCTGAAGAGCCCTCAGCAGATCCTCCTTGTGAAATTCTGGAATCAGATCACTTACTGTCAACTGATTAAAAAGGCTTTCATTGCTAGTATGAGCAGTAGAGTCCCTGACAAGATTATTAAGAATCTACCTGGAGTAGGCTGAATGGGGTACAAATGAAAAGCAATGCTAAGACTTATGTAATATTCCAGCATTTGCAAGACATGGAGACATGGGTACTTGTAATCATGAAGTTGGTAGGCTACTGTTATTAGCCCAGTGACACCCCTGCCCGAAAGGAAATAACCCAAATATCAAAAGAGGTACTCATTTACTGCAGGCAGAAGGAAGACTGTGATGAAAATCAGGCCCAAGTTGTGCTTATAAGGGTTATTACAAAAAATAAATAAATAAATAAAATGCCAGATTCACAGCTCTATAAAATTTCTTACACTAAAGTCAGCAACTTGACAAAGCAAGAGATCAGTTCCTGAACACAGATGCATTCAACTGAAGAACAGGTCAGTTCACTTGAAGAAGGACCCTGAAATTTTATAAGTATATTACACAGCACATGACATTGATTCTTCCAGTTCTTTCCTGAAGTGACTTAAAAACATTTATCAGAGTAACTTCCATAGGGACAGATAAATGTCTGAATCTTTTCATAGCTATTAGATAATGCATAGTATCTATTATCATCATTGGCCTCATTTAGTGAGAGCATAAAGAATTTGGGAATGGAGACCTTCTCAGGCCTGTCTTACAACAAGTTTAGTACACTGCATCTACACACCCACTCAGTGATGCAGAAATAAGATCCATATACCTCACATCTGGTACAACCTTCCCCTGGTTATAAACCTATGGAGTTAGAAGAGTTAAGAAGCAAAGGCCAAGTGGAAGCTCATGAAACTGTTATCCTCCCCAATAAGGAGTAATTTAGAAGCAAAATAGTACTGTATCCCATGTTGATCCCAAGACTTAAATGATGGTGTGGTGTTTCATACCATATCCCATAATTCACCATTATGGTCCCTGCAAAAACCACATCTGGCAGTTGAAATCTTCTCAAACCCAAAAGGAATTCATTCACTTGGAAAATGTGCATTCGGAATTTTACTCCAGACTAAGTTAACACTCCTGACGTCTGTCCCAATATAGTCCAGAGGGACCTACTCAGCTGTTGAGTATCTTGATATTCCAAAAGCTAACACACTGTGTGCTTTGGTAATCACATCAAGTCAGTCAGATTGCTGACTAGAAAGCAAGTGCATGGTTTGCCCTTATAAGACGCATGCAAAACAGCATAGTTTATAAACCTTGCAAGGATTAAGAAGCCTGCTACATCAGTAGATTTTTTAGCGGTATGGAATTCTGAGATACTCTAGGACTTCCCTGACCCAAGTGAAATATCAAATTTGGGGCTTAGCTGCATTAGTGCAGGTCATTCTGGGCTATTGCATGATATTGTAGCCACACACAAGGCACACAATGGCACCCTACCTCCTGGTTTGGATCTTGGGTTTATCTAAAAATCATGAGCACGCCAGTACGTTCCTGTGATCTTGGTAGCTGAGAGGCTGAGGGAGAATCACAGCATAACAAAACCCTGTCTGTTTCTCTCTTTCAAGAAATAAAATAATTTAAAAAACTCCAAAATTCATTAACTTAAGAATAAGATTAAGTTCTTGTACCTTGTATCTCATATTTTTTACTATTAAAAAAGAGGTTCTATATCTCCATGGTTGGTAGGCTTTTTGAATGTGAGCGTAGCCTATACGACTGGGGCCTACTGCTTTTACTGGGTGATTGCTACCAGTTTCACTAACTTCTTGATACCCGTCTGTCATCTACTTATCTATGTACAGTAGCCCACTGCCAATTTGAGTAATCAATGACAAAAGAGTGAAATGTAAATGTGGGGAAACAGGAAGGGTCCAAGAGTAGCCTATAGGTAAGGTGCTTCACCATCCCTATATGCCTTTTGCAATCAACAGCCCCATGACTACTTAGTTTCCAACAGTGATCGCCTGTGATTTTGTCCATCAGTTTTTCTCTCTCTCTAAACCACATTCAAGCCTACACTGTTTGTGGCAGGCAGAAGGACCAGAGAGCCATTGGTGAAAGGCCTGTGAGCAGCCGTTTCACCTGTGCTGGAACAGGTAGGGCACAAACACCCTTTTTCACCTTCTGTGGAGAACTCCTAGGCTTAGTCTACACTGTGTCCCTGGAGGTTCTCAGCAGTCTAGGTTGTCCACAATGAGGACCTATTCAGTTATGCATCCTGCATTGGTTTCTTCCCCTTTCCTACCTTATTTTCCACTCCACTAATAATGCTTCAGGAGTCATATCACCCAAAAAAGACTTGCACTCAAATCTTTATCTATTTCTAAAGTTTTTTTATTTTGATTTTGTTGTTAGGTTTTTTTTTTGTTTGTTTTCTTTTTTTCCTTAGGGAAACTTTACCTGAAACAGCATCTGTCTTTTGAATTAATCGAACATTTTTGCTAATGTGAGCTAACAAATTCCCTTATTTTCATATACCTATTTGAGCCAGGTTTACTTTCATTTATAACTAAAATGAATTTTAAAAAGTATACAATAATTTGCCCAATTCTAGAAATCAATATTACTTTTCTGAACTATTTTCAATTAGGACATAGATTTTCTAGAAAGTATAGTCCTCACAGTCAGGAATTATAATGCTATTTTATATTTAACCTTGGCAACCTTTTGAACAGAATTCATAATCCCTTTTGAGTGGTAGTCCCTAACCACAATTCCTATTTATTCTACTCTACTTTGAAGAGTTAGCATTCTCCAGGTTTACATCCTTGATACTTTTATCTTCACTATAAAACTCTACCTCATTTCTCCTTTATACCCTCTAGTTTGAACTTTTTATCTGCATACTGATGATTCGCCTGCTTATCTTCTGTGCTTCAAACAACCTGGTCACAAATCAGCCAATGGGCTAGCCTCAGGAACCTAAATTAATCTCATCCCCAATCATTCAACAACCCCATCTCCCCTCTTCTAAAACATGTCAACTGCCTGCTTCTCAGTGAGTAATGTTACCAATCATGAAATCCTCTGCACTAGAAAAAATCCTCCCTTAGAAAAATCCCTCTTTTCTCCTCTTTCCCATTTTTCTCCCCCATCCTCTCCCATCTCATCACCTCCCCTCTCTCCCCTTATTTCTCCCTCTCTCCATTATCCACTCAGTAACTAAACCTGACCTAATCATCTGTTGATGAAGTTATATTCCAAGAAGCAGAAGAGGAAAGGTAGAAGAGCCCGAAAAAGCATTTCATTCTAATGTTCCCTTAGGGATGGTTCATAAATTGTCCATTCAAAACCAATGATAATCAATTCAGAGGTGAATAGCTAAAAAGAGTTACGTAAGTATCTAAGGACTTTTCGCCCTCCCTATTGTTCTTCATATCTAATTAGTCAAATCATGTACATTTTAACATTCAAACAGTTTTCCCTTCTCTTCCCTTCCTTTTCTTGACCACTTGTACTGAGTTTCTGGGAATTTCATCAGTTCTATCTAGATTGCTGCAGCTTGAAGGCTTGCATCTCTCTTTTCCAGCCTCTGCACTATCATCGGCTTACTCTTCCTAAAAATCCAAATTGGATTATAGGGTTTTTTCCCCTTATTTGAATCCTCCTAGGTTATATCTGTCTTAGGAGAGTGTTATTTTGTGGCTATATAAGACCTTTCACAATCTGATAGCTGCATTCCTTCTGATCTCAAAGCCAGCAACCAGCTCCCTAAACTCATCTGGCTGTTCTAACAATGCAAGCATGGAAACATTTCCCTGACTCTTCAAGGCCGACTTAACTAAGTGTTCCGCTTCTATCCCCCACTACCGTTTTGTTCATGTGGCAAATACTTCATTACTATTACTTTTCCCATTCAACACGTAGGCCCTGAGGCGGGCACTGTGGCTCATTCAACTTCCATCTCCTGATGCTGAGCAAAGTGCCTGACACAGTGAATTTGTAATAAACACTTATTTCAGAAAAAGAAGAAGTGCACTGATGGAATCATTGTATTTGTTCCTGAACAGATAACTTTATTCTAAAAATTATTGTTAATAAAAACATAGTAAATAAATAAACAAGTGAACAAGCAAGTCAGTGTCACAAGTTGCACAGTATTGAGTTCTACAGAGCACTGAAGGCCTACAGCTGATATTTTGCATATTTATTTGCTTTTTCAAAAGGCCCATAAAGATGCTCCATATGTTTTCAGAACCACTTCCCCTCTGGGTATGGGAGGAAGAATAGGGCAGCTCAAGTCTTCTAACAGAGACTGAGCAATGAAAGGTCATCTACAGAGCAATGTAATACAGTTCTTTGGAGCAAAGCCTTGTGGCATATTTTCAATGACTTAGCAATGCATTCTGTATTGTCAATAATATCCAGACTGCAGCCAAGTAGGTTTGCATGCGACTAGAGCACAAGGTCATAGGAGAGTTTATGGTGCTTGTAACTGAACAGCATGAAGTCAATCTTAAGTTCAATGAAGGAAATAACACCACTGACAGTATCACTTTTCAATATGAGACAAATAAATGCCTTTTATGATTAGAGACACGTAACAGAAGTGTCCAATCTTCAACTCACTTGTAACAATGAGTTCCGTTCTCATCTCACCTAGCCCTCAGAGCCAAGCAAGTTATCATACCACAACATAGCACCACCGCACACCTGTCTCTCTACAACTCCTCCTCTGTAGTTAGGGCAACACAAGCTCATATGTGTATGCATGCACACACACACAGGCTGTGTATTATCTTTGTATTCCTGCCTGATGCAGGTTCAATGCTATGTTACCAACAGCAGTTGGTGTTCCTGCCTTTAACACACTCTTTCTGTCTTTCTGGGTAACACTCTT